>NC_059199.1:44260100-44560100 GCF_020615455.1 Coregonus clupeaformis
TCCAAATGCACTGTAGCAAACTTCAGACGGGCCTGGACATGTACTGGCTTAAGCAGGGGGACATGTCTGGCACTGCAGGATTTGAGTCCCTGGCGGTGTAGTGTGTTACTGATGGTAGGCTTTGTTACTTTGGTCCCAGCTCTCTGCAGGTCATTCATTAGGTCCCCCTGTGTGGTTCTGGGATTTTTGCTCACCGTTCTTGTGATCATTTTGACCCCACGGGGTGAGATCTTGCGTGGAGCCCCAGATCGAGGGAGATTATCAGTGGTCTTGTATGTCTTCCATTTCCTAATAATTGCTCCCACAGTTGATTTCTTCAAACCAATCTGCTTACCTATTGCAGATTCAGTCTTCCCAGCCTGGTGCAGGTCTACAATTTTGTTTCTGGTGTCCTTTGACAGCTCTTTGGTCTTGGCCATAGTGGAGTTTGGAGTGTGACTGTTTGAGGTTGTGGACAGGTGTCTTTTATACTGATAACAAGTTCAAACAGGTGCCATTAATACAGGTAATGAGTGGAGGACAGAGGAGCCTCTTAAAAGAAGAAGTTACAGGTCTGTGAGAGCCAGAAATCTTGCTTGTTTGTAGGTGATGTGATGTCACGAGAGGCTGTGTCCTGGAGGGACGTTACATCCCCCTGAGGTGGCTGCAAACCCAGACAGCTATGGCTCCATCTGCTGGTATGGTCGGGAACTCCAACCCTCTATGGCCAATCTTCCCACGCAGCTGAAACAAATGAGGAGCTGATGAGCTGAAGGTTTGGGAAGGAAGAGACACAGTCTCCAACCTGGGCTCTCTGGAGGACAAGAGTGCTGCACGTCCACTTCCATGAGGAATATAAGGATTTGGAGATACTTACCTTTGGGAAATACTCACCTTTGGATATATGCACCTGTGGAAATACGTGAGAGACATTTGGAAGGACTTTTTGCTGGGTTGGCCACTAGCTGCAACGTGGACTACAGTAAGGCTGGGGAAAAGTTATCTGAGCGAGTGAGAATTATGATTTTGGATGTGGAAGTGACATCCCTGAACTGTTAACCCTTAAAGAGCCACAAGAGAACAGAATTTTGTTATATTTTCGTTAATTTCCCAAGACCTATAATAAAATCCTTGTTTTGTTTGAACCTCGTCTCCTTGCACTACTTGAGCAATCCCGCTGAAAGCTGTGTAGCCCTCGTGACGTCACAGATGGTGGAGAATACGGGCACGCTCAAGCGTTAATAGTGCATGTCAGAGGAGGATACCGAAGGTTTGATCACCCAGTTTTCCAAGTTGGCCGTAGGCTCCCGCCGACTGAAATGGAGGACATATTGAAAGCCCTTGTTGCTGGCCAGCAAGCCCAGATGCAAGCAAACGTGGCTCTCTTGGAGGAGCAAAAGAAAGCCAACCTTCTGAAGGCAGAGGAATTGCAGTTGCAGAGACAGAGGGTGGTCCAAAATACCCGCCCAATAAAGGCAAGTGACTTTATATCTAAGATGGGAGCTACCGATGACATTGAGGCATACCTGCATGCATTTGAGGCCACGGCCACTAGGGAAGCCTGGCCCAAGCAACAGTGGGTTGGTCTGTTAGCCCCCTTTCTAACCGGGGAATCGCTGAATGCTGTCCGGGACCTGGGCCCTGACCAGGTTACTGACTATGATGCCCTGAAGTCTGAGATCCTCAGCAGATATGGACTCACAAAGTTTGGTATGGCCCAGCGCTTTCACAGCTGGACCTTCCAACCAGACCAACCTCCTCGGGCGCAGATGCATGAACTTGTCCGAATCGCAAGGAAATGGCTGGATCCGCAGAGGAATACAGCAGCGGCGGTGGTGGAGGCCGTTGTGGTGGATCGTTACCTACGCGCCCCTGCCTTATGAGGCAAAACGGTTCATCAGTCAACAGGCCTTGACCACGGCTGATCTGACCGTGGAAGCTGTGGAAAAGTACCAGGCCACAGCGGAGATGCTGAATGCTTCCCGAAAAGACCCCAGGAGTGCGGCCCCACCACAAATGGGAAGAACCCGTCCAAAGGACCCAAGGTCTCGAACCCAGCCACGTCAGGACTTATCCCGGCTCCAGGGGGAGCCAGAAACCAGGCGGGTCCAAGAAGAGTACACCAGGAGGGGGGAAACTCGACAGTGTTACCGGTGTGGGGAGATGGGACATATCTCCTGGCAGTGTGGGAAACCAGCCGATGAACCTATGCCCACTGCGGAGTCCTCCAGCTCAGCACCCACACACCGTTTGCCTCGCTCTTGGGAGTCGTAGATGGCGGCCCAGATCGACCCCCCACCTGCCCGGTAACTGTGAATCACCATGATGTGGAGGCCTTACTGGATTCTGGTAGCCGGGCCACCCTGGTGCGTAAGGATTTGGTGGGCCCAACGTGTCTGACCCCGGGGAAAGTCCTCCCAGTTTCCTGTGTCCATGGGGACACCAGAGAATACCCCATTACTGAACTTACAATGACCAGCACACGGGGAACCATACACACGACGGCGGGGGTGGTTGATTCCCTCCCCGTCCCTGTCCTAATTGGACGAGACTGCCCAGCCTTTTACCCACTCTGGAGAGAGTCTCAGGAGAGGATAACCCGAGTACCTCGGAAACGGAGAGGCAAGACTCATCCTGGGAAGGCTCGGTGCAATCCTCCGAGTTACTCACTCCCGCCCGGGCTCTGATAGGGATGGCAGGTGCCCAGACCGACACAGAGACGGAGCTACATAATCTGGACAAAGAACTGTCTGGTCTGAAGGGGACCGCTGAGAGGTATCGTTTGTTAAAGCAACAGTTAGACATGAAGACAGAAGAGTTAGATATCCTCCAGGCTAAACTCCAACAGAGCTCCTTCCCTAAGCAACAGGAGGAGCTGGAGAGGCTGCGCAGGACCATCGAGGAGTGTGAGGAGACCCTGCGCAGTAGTAAGGAGGTCCAGAAGAAGGCAGAGGAGAAGTACAAGGTGTTGGAGAACAAGATGAAGAATGCGGAGGCAGAGAGAGAGAAGGAACTGAAAGCTGCTCAACAGAAGCTAAACTCTGCTAAAACCAAGGCTGATGCGTTCAGTAAGAAACTCAAGGAGAGACAACAGGAGGCTGAGTCCCTGGTCCTAGAGGTGGAGGAGTTGAAGAGAGAGCAGGCTGGCAAGCACCACGGCAATGCGGACGCCCTCTCCCGGCGTGATGCCTTCTTCGCTGCCTTTACCCCGACGAGGACGTCGGTCCCGAGGAGGGGGGATGTGTGATGTCACGAGAGGCTGTGTCCTGGAGGGACGTTACATCCCCCTGAGGTGGCTGCAAACCCAGACAGCTATGGCTCCATCTGCTGGTATGGTCGGGAACTCCAACCCTCTATGGCCAATCTTCCCACGCAGCTGAAACAAATGAGGAGCTGATGAGCTGAAGGTTTGGGAAGGGAAGAGACACAGTCTCCAACCTGGGCTCTCTGGAGGACAAGAGTGCTGCACGTCCACTTCCATGAGGAATATAAGGATTTGGAGATACTTACCTTTGGGAAATACTCACCTTTGGATATATGCACCTGTGGAAATACGTGAGAGACATTTGGAAGGACTTTTTGCTGGGTTGGCCACTAGCTGCAACGTGGACTACAGTAAGGCTGGGGAAAAGTTATCTGAGCGAGTGAGAATTATGATTTTGGATGTGGAAGTGACATCCCTGAACTGTTAACCCTTAAAGAGCCACAAGAGAACAGAATTTTGTTATATTTTCGTTAATTTCCCAAGACCTATAATAAAATCCTTGTTTTGTTTGAACCTTGTCTCCTTGCACTACTTGAGCAATCCCGCTGAAAGCTGTGTAGCCTCTCGTGACGTCACAGTGACCAAATACTTATTTTCCACCATAATTTGCAAATAAATTCATTAAAAATCCTACAATGTGATTTTCTGGAAAAAAAATTCTCAATTTGTCTGTCATAGTTGACGTGTACCTATGATGAAAATTACAGGCCTCTCTCATCTTTTTAAGTGGGAGAACTTGCACAATTGGTGGCTGACTAAATACTTTTTTTCCCCACTGTATATCAATGAATTGGAACAGTCTGCAGCACCCGGCCTCACCCTACTAGAACCTGACGTCAAATGTCTACGGTTTGCTGATGTTCTGGTGCTTCTGTCCATAACCAAGGACGGCCTACAGCAGCACTTAGATCTTCTGCACAGATTCTGTCAGACCTCGTCCCTGACAGTAATTTTCAGTAAGACAAAAATAAATGGTGTTTCAAAAAAGGTCCAGTTGCCAGGACCACAAATACAAATTCCATCTAGACACCGTTGTCCTAGAGCACACAAAAAACTATACCTACCTCGGCCTAAACATCAGCACCACAGGTAACTTCAACAAAGCTGTGAACGATCTGAGAGACAAGGCAAGAAGGGCCTTCTACGCCATCAAAAGGAACATAAAATTCGACATACCAATTAGGATCTGGCTAAAAATACTTGAATCAGTTATAGAATCCATTGGCCTTTATGGCTGTGAGGTCTGGGGTCCGCTCACCAACCAAGAACTCACAAAATGGGACAAACACCAAAGTGAGACTCTGCATGCAGAATTCTGCAAAAATATCCTCTGTGTACAATGTAAAAAAACGAATAATGCATGCAGAGCAGAATTAAGCCGATACCCGCTAATTATCAAAATCCAGAAAAGAGCAGTTACATTTTACAACTACCTAAAAGGAAGCGATTCCCAAACCTTCCATAACAAAGCCATCACCTACAGAGAGATTAACCTGGAGAAGAATCCCCTAAGAAAGCTGGTCCTGGGGCTCTGTTCACAAACAGACCCCACAGAGCCCCAGGACAGCAACACAATTAGACCCAACCAAATCATGAGAAAACAAAAAGATAATTACTTGACACATTGGAAAGAATTAACAAAAACAAACAGAGCAAACAAGAATGATATTTGGCCCTAAGCAGAGGCAGAATACCTGACCATTGTAACTGACCAAGTTTTGCTATTGAGAGAGGCCGCCGTAGGGTTGGCCGACCTGGCTCTCAAGAGAAGACAGGCTATGTACACACAGCCCAAATGAGGTGGAAACATGACCTCCTGCACTTCATGACCTCCTGCCAAATATATGGCTATATTAGAGAGACACATATTTTCCTCAGATTTCACAGACCCACAAAGAATTCAAAAACAAATCCAATTTTGATAAACTCCCATATCTATTGGGTGGAATACCACAGTGTGCCATCACAGCAGCAAGATTTGTGACCTGTTGCCACAAGAAAAGGGAAACCAGTGAAGAACAAACACCATTGTAAATACAACCCATATTTATGTTGATTTATTTTCACTTTTGTACTTTAACTATTTGCAAATTGTTACAACACTGTACATAGCCATAATATGACATATGAAATGTCTCTATTGCTTTGGAACTTTTGTGAGTGTAATATTTACTGTTAATTTTATATTGTTTATTTCACTTTTGTTTATTATCCATTTCACTTGCTTTGGCAATGCAAACATTTGTTTCCCATGCCAATAAAGCCCTTTGAATTGAATTGAGAGATAGAGACAGAGAGAGAAACACACTCCTCATTATTAAATGACAAAGATAAATATTAGAGGCATCCATTTATCTGTGCCCTCTAAGCTTGTCAACAGATTATGGCGCAACAGTACAAAGCTTCCCCTGAGGTCCACGTGTCATGCTGTGAGGTTCCCCCAGACTTGCCCCCATTTCTCAAAGACAGACAGCGAGGTTACAGTGTTACAGTATTTCATAGTTAGAGCAACTCTGTCTCATCTCTTATTCAGTAAAGTCTGCTGTTTTTCCAGACAAATCTAGGAGTCTGCAGGACCAAGTGAGCGTCTGTTCCCTGGCCAGGCAGCACACATATACAGGGACTAGGGCACTGGTCTTGGGTCAGTTTAGGATATCCCCCACTAATGGGTAAGGTTAGGATTCGGGCATGGGAAGCTGATCCTAGATCTGTAGCAAGGGGAAACTTCACCATGGGTCTTTCACTGGCCAGCTACTTCCTTCATGTTGCTAACAGGTGATGGGTTAGTGAGTCTAAACTGGCAGCTGGGCCAAATCGGAAAATGGATTGCCTCTAGGGTGAAACCAGCAGATGAATTGCATGCTGGTGCCTGCGAGTCAGTCATGTTGTTATATACAGTGCCTTCAGAAAATATTCACACCTAGGGCTGGGAAACCAGGCCCTGGTCAAAAGTAGTGCACTAAATAAGGAATAGAATGCCATTTGAGACCAGGGTTTCCGTTAGGAAAATGTGGTGCCAGGCAACGTGACCGGGAAGATTTTTAATTTACTAGACCCATATGCATTGGGTGGGTAACCCATTAGGGCGTCCAGCCACAGTGCTCAGAATGACAGAAACCACATTTAGATTATGGTAATTCATCTTAACAGAACATGTAACTCCTGTAATAAAGCAGCCAATAAAATGTCATTTTCAAACATTTGCCAAACTGCAATTAGCTGGAAAACACCATTATAATCAGCGCACCTGATGCGAGCGTACAGTGGCTTGTGAAAGTATTCACCCCCCCCAAAGGCAATACTTTGTAGAGCCACCTTTTTTAGCAATTACAGCTGCAAATCTCTTGGGTTATGTCTCTATAAGCTTGGCACATCTTGCCACTGGGATTTTTGCCCATTCTTCAAGGCAAAACTGCTCCAGCTCCTTCAAGTTGGATGGGTTTCGCTGGTGTACAGCAATCTTTAAGTCATACCACAGATTCTCAATTGGATTGAGGTCTGGGCTTTGACTAGGCCATTCCAAGACATTTAAATGTTTCCCCTTAAACCACTCGAGTGTTGCTTTAGCAGTATGCTTAGGGTCATTGTCCTGCTGGAAGGTGAACCTCCGTCCCAGTCTCAAATCTCTGGAAGACTGAAACAGGTTTCCCTCAAGAACTTCCCAGTATTTATCACCATCCATCATTCCTTCAATTCTGACCAGTTTCCCAGTCCCAGACCAGTTTCACAGCATGATGCTGCCACCACCATGCTTCACTGTGGGGATGATGTTCTAGGGGTGATGAGAGGTGTTGGGTTTGCGCCAGACATAGCGTTTTCCTTGATGGCCAAAAAGCTCAATTTTAGTCTCATCTGACCAGAGTACCTTCTTCCATGTGTTTGGGGAGTCTCCCACATGCCTTTTAGCGAACACCAAACATGTTTGCTTATTTTTTTCTTTAAGCAATGGCTTTTTTCTGGCCACTCTTCCATAAACCCCAACTCTGTGGCGTGTACAGCTTAAAGTGGTCCTATGGACAGATACTCCAATCTCCGCTGTGGAGCTTTGCAGCTCCTTCAGGGTTCTCTCTTTATTGCCTCTCTGATTAATGCCCTCCTTGCCTGGTCCGTGAGTTTTGGTAGGCGGCCCTCTCTTGGCAGGTTTGTTGTGGTGCCATATTCGTTCAATTTTTTAATAATGGATTTTAAATGGTGCTCTGTGGGATGTTCAAAGTTTCTGATATTTTTTTATAACCCAACCCTGATCTGTACTTCTCCACAACTTTGTCCCTGACCTGTTTGGAGAGCTCATTGGTCTTCATGGTGCCGCTTAATTGGTGGTGCCCCTTGCTTAAAGGTGTTGCAGACTCTGGGGCCTTTCAGAACAGGTGTATATATACTGAGATCATGTGACACTTAGATTGCACACAGGTGGACTTTATTTAACTAATTATGTAAATAATTATAATAAATAAATTGGTCATTTAGCAGACGCTCTTATCCAGAGCGACTTACAGGAGCAATTAGGGTTAAGTGCCTTGCTCAAGGGCACATCGACAGATTTTTCACCTAGTCGGCTTGGGGATTAGAACCAGCAACCTTTCGGTTACTGGTACAACGCTCTTAACCACTAAGCTACCTGCCGCCCTAAGCTATGTGACTTCTGAAGGTAATTGGTTGCACCAGATCTTATTTAGGGGCTTCATAGCAAAGGGGGTGAATACATATGCACGCACCACTTTTCCGTTATTTATTTTTTAGAATTTTTTGAAACAAGTTTTTATTTTTTTATTTCACTTCACCAATTTGGACTATTTTGTGTATGTCCATTACATGAAATCCAAATAAAAATCCATTTAAATTACAGGTTGTAATGCAACAAAATAGGAAAAATGCCAAGGGTAGGAAAAATGCCAAGGGGGATGAATACTTTTGCAAGGCACTGTATTTGACAGAGATGAAAATCTCCGCTAGAAACGTAGAAAGAGGGTGCATCTAAAGATGCTACAACTACGATGGGTTGCTAATATGACTAGGATTGTGCCTTTGAATTCTGGACAACGAAAGAAAGTTATATGAAAACCAATAGAACAGGAGATAAATGGCATATGAGGAAGTCATTCATAGGCAGCGCTAGTGGCAAAAGGCCTAGTTGATTATTTAGTTGCGGCTGTCAGTGAAAAGCATCTAAAACATGTGTGAAGATAATGTGTCTTGAGTATGATTTAATATGTTGAGTCAAGAAGAAGAGGGGTGTGTGGTGAAGATAGCCTATTGGCGCGTCTATCGTCATAATGCATGCGCTCAGATCTCCAGAATCCACTCAGCTGTCTCCTGCCAATTCTTGCGCATTCATTGTTTCATTGTGTGAATTATTTTTCATCAATTCCCCATTACATACAGTGCATCCAGAAAGTAGTCACACCCCTTGACTTTTTCCACATTGTTGTGTTACAGCCTGAATTTAAAATGGATTAAATTTAGATTGTTTTTCTTGCTGGCCTACACACACACACACACACACACACACACAATACCCCATAATGTCAAGGGGTGTGAATCATATTTGTATTTATTATTTTATTAATTAAAAATGAAAACCTCAAATGTCAATAAGTCTTCAACACCTTTGTTATGGCAAGCCTAAATAAATTCAAATCAAATTGTATTTTTACACCTAGTCACTACAAAGATACAGGCATCCTTCCTAACTCAGTTGTCGGAGAGGAAGGAAACCGCTCAGAGATTTTGTCATGAAACCAATGGTGACTTTAAACTCTGGCTGTGATAGGAGAAAACTGAGGGTGGATCAACAACATTGTAGTTACTCCACAATACTAACCTAATTGACAGAGTGAAAAGTAGGAAGCCTGCACAGAATACAAATATTCGAAAACATGCATGTTGAGGGAGAGCGCACGCCTGAGCACGCATAGATGTAGACAGGCTGGCCTGCTGTGCACAAAATGTAGGAAAATGCCCATTTGGGGATGTTTGATTTCCGATTGTCTTAACTCACCACATCCACCACTAATAAGCTGAGCTTCACAGTATATTGTTTTCACCTTACACAGTAAGTCAACAAAGTCTGTTTTTTTAACATCCATTGCAAGTAATAGCCTAATAGTTCCTCACAGTAGGCCTATTTGAAAAATCTTTCCAACAATGTCCCCCCTCAGTAATCACCAAGCCATCTGATGATCCCATATATCCAGTGGAAATGTCATAAAATACCTTTCCCTTAAGCAAAAACAGCTATCTGTCCTGTAAAGGAAAATCTGAGAGCCCGGAATAGGCTATAGTTGATACAATGTTGCAAGTTCTCTAGCTACAGTGTGGTGCTGGATCCAGTTGATTGATTTGATACAATGTTGCACTTCACAAAAAATTGCTCAAGTGAAGACAGATAGAAAAGGGAGTCAGACAGGCTAGGTAAAGAGATGAATGTGATTGAAAGAACAGGAATTTTCATCAGTATATTTTCTACTGTTTTTATTTGTCGGCTTTATGTATTTTTACTTAGTTGACAATTGAAGTTAGAGGCCAAAGGCCGCATTGTCCATATCGGAGTTCCATTCGCTCATTTAGGCAATTTAGCAGCCAATGATCACGGTGTACCAATGTGTCCATATGGCAGAGGCTGGTGCTCTCGCATTAGTTGAATTTTAACTTGAATATTTTTATCATTTTAATTACGATTTTTTATGATTAACTACTTGACAATGATTGAGAAACTAAAAACGTTATTATTGAAATGAAAAACTGTTCCACGAAAATGCACTTATGAAAATCATAACTGGCATGCAGATTGGTAGAAATGGTAGGATAAATTGTATGCTTCCTCAAACTTGAAACTCACGCGTAGCCTATGAAGTCTTCATAAGATATTTGCCTCCACGTTTCTATGGTCGGATTTTCAAACAAGGTAAGACATGCCTCATAATATGCAGTAAAACATTCAGGTTTCAAACAACTAAGTATGTTTTCAAAATGCATACTGCCTCCAGATCACATTGTAAAGTGGTGGGTGATGCGCCTGTTTACAGTTGTTTTTTCTCTGAGTCAATTTGGCAATAATGTTATTTATCTGCTTTTCTTTTTCTTTTTGGGCCAAAAGCCAGCAATTACCGGCTAACGAAAACCATGTTTGAGACGCAGTCCTTGCCGTGTTTTGAGCAGCCTTCTCTTGTTAAGACTCAGACATGAATGAGCCTTTCGGACTGTGGTTAAGGAATGTAATCCGTTGTTCATATGGGGACCTGATGCTGCCAACGATAATGTCTGTATTCTCTCTAAACTCCATTGTAAAGACAGAGTTCCTTTAATCTGGGTTCTAGCTGAAAATGGAGAGAATACCACAGATACTGAGAGAATACCACAGATTCTGAGAGAATACCACAGATTCTGAGAGAATACCACAGATTCTGAGAGAATACCACAGATTCTGAGAGAATACCACAGATTCTGAGAGAATACCACAGATTCTGAGAGAATACCACAGATTCTGAGAGAATACCACAGATTCTGAGAGAATACCACAGATTCTGAGAGAATACCACAGATTCTGAGAGAATACCACAGATAGTGCATTACTTTTGACCAAAGCCCTATGGGCCTTCGTCAAAAGTAGTGCACTATATAGTGAATAGGGTTCCATTTGGGATGTGTCCACTGTTTTTCTTGATTCTTTATCATCTGACAGTCAGATTCCTGGTCCTGTGTCTGTGAGTTGTTGTTAACCTCAAGGTCAGCCTGCGATGAATGACACAGTCAACAAGACAAGATAGTGAGTGTATCACTGCCCTGGGAACATGACTCCACCACAACATCATAACACACACACACACACACACACACACACGTACAGGAGCACACATGCAGGCACACGTGCGCACACACACAAACAGTAATAGTCTTATCCAGTTTTACTGGCATCTAGAATTAATTTAGCTAGCGCTACATCCTTAAAACCAATCAACACAATATTTCTCAAATATGAGTCTCTTTCAAATCAAACATCTATCCTACCCCCCTTTGGTCTCATAATTATTAAATGGAGGCCTTATGCAACATTCTTTCATTGATGTGGTAAAAAGGAGCACATCACTTCGGTTTCCGTACACAGTGTTGTTTCATTAGGCAACGGCTCTATAAATTTGCATAGCCAGACCGTACTGGAGTGGAAATGAGAAACAGATCAAAGAGATAACAAGAGGGTCAGCCAAGGGAGGGAGGAAGGAAGGAGTGAGATACACAACAGAGATAGAGAGCAAGAGAGCTCATGGTTTCTTAAAAACTGAGCAAACTGATCCACCCATCTCTACCTCCATCCAATCTAACGCCTTGCTTTATTTCCAGTTCAGATCACGATCCATCCATCAATCCATCAATCCATATGTGCTGTCCTCTCCCATCAGGGGCAAGCTGTGATGAGACGTGTGCTGTGAGCGGCAGGAGAAGAGGAGTGCTGTTGCTGTGACTCACATGCCACGGCCATGGTGCGTGGACGCGGAGCAGGCAGGGAGGGAGGGAGCGACGCACATACAGACACGCACGGCAGAGCTACAGTGTACAACAGTGGCAGTCGGTGCCGTTTAAGATGAGGGAGGACAATATTTTTTTTCATGAGCGTGGCCTTATTTCTATTACAGCATATTGGATGACTCTCATTCATATTCCATTCACCCAGTTCAATGTAACAGCGATAGGTTTAGGCTACGACATGATACAAACATTTTCCCTAAACACATCATGAGGTTGCTACAACCTAGCCTATGAATGAAAGTTTACAACGTAGGTGCACACAGGTAGAGAGACAAATTTGAGGTGACAGACAGTGACATTCAATACCACCTTGCACACTCTTGCCTGCATCTAGCTGATATAGGGTGTAATCATTAGTCCAATAGTTGCAAACAAGAGTTTCTATTGGACAAATTCAGGTATGTTAATCCCCGTTTTGTTCCGTTTGCTGCCATTTAAGAAACGTTTTTCAACAGAATCGGTGGAATGAATACACCCGTGATCACGCGTAAACACAGTTCACTTTCATAGCAGCCACGTTGTATTCCTGCTCTTCCCTTTGCTTGTGAACTTCAATGCACAACACATCAGCTGTATGTGACCAGGCAGAAAAACCTTTCCAACTCAAACCGCTACACACATCCTACATCGTTGTCACCATATTAAAGTAACGTCATAGTCAGCATAGCTAATAGGACTAACGCGTTAGTAAACCCGCTACAATCATGCAGTAAAGTTAGTGTAGTCAGTAAGCAGTTACACCGGCGGGCCCCGGTAGCAATAAATTAGTAATACCAAAAGCTTACCTTGACTTGGAAGAGTTCCAGTGTTGTGTTGGAAAGTTATAGCCAGCTAGCTAACATAACATCCCTCTGTTTGAGCAGGGTGTTTCAGTAGGCTAAACTAGCTAGCTGCATTTGCTAGCTAAGTAAGTGAAACTGAAAGTGAAAAAAAAATGATGAAATCTCTCTATTTTCTCTCTTGCTTCTCTTTCATTTTGGAAGAAATGAATTTGTTCAAAACTGTTCAACTATTGTCTTTCTCTTTGAGTCAGCTACTCACCACATTGTATACACGGCAGTGCTAGCTAGCTGTAGCTTATGCTTTCAGTACTAGATTAATTATCTGATCCTTTGATTGGGTGGACAACATGTCAGTTCATGCTGCAAGAGCTCTGATAGGCTGGAGGACGTCCTCCGGAAGTTGTCATAATTACTGTGTAATTCTATGGAAGGGGGTGAGAACCATGAGCCTCCTAGATTTTGTATTGAAGTCAATGTACCCAGAGGAGGACGGAAGCTTCGTCCAACTTCGACGGGGCTGTAGTGGAACAGGTTGAGAGCTTCAAGTTCCTTGGTGTCCACATCACCAACGAACTATCATGGTCCAAACACACCAAGACAGTCGTGAAGAGGGCACGACAAAGCCTATTCCCCCTCAGGAGACTGAAAATATTTGGCATGGGTCCTCAGATCCTCAAAAAATTCTACAGCTGCACCATCGAGAGCATCCTGACTGGTTGCATCACCGCCTGGTATGGCAACTGCTTGGCCTCCCGACCGCAAGGTACTACAGAGGGTAGTGCGTACGGCCCAGTACATCACTGGGGCCAAGCTTCCTGCCATCCAGGACCTCTATACCAGGCGGTGTCAGAGGAAGGCCCTCAAAATTGTCAAAGACTCCAGCCACCCTAGTCATAGACTGTTCTCTCTGCTACCGCACGGCAAGCGGTACCGGAGTGCCAAGTCTAGGTCCAAAAGACTTCTCAACAGCTTCTACCCCCAAGCCATAAGACTCCTGAACAGCTAATCATGGCTACCCGGACTATTTGCACTGCCCCCCACCCCATCCTTTTTACGCTGCTGCTACTCTGTTAATTATTTATGCATAGTCACTTTAACTCTACCCACATGTACATATTACCTCAACTACCTCAACTAGCCGGTGCCCCCGCACATTGACTCTGCAACGGTACCCCCCTGTATATATAGCCTCCCTACTGTCACTTTATTTTACTTCTGCTCTTTTTTTTCTCAACACTTTTTTTGTTGTTGTTTTATTTTTACTTTTTTTGTTAAAAATAAATGCACTGTTGGTTAAGGGCTGTAAGTAAGCATGTCACTGTAATGTCTGCACCTGTTGTATTCGGCGCATGTGACCAATAAAATTTGATTTGATTTGATTTGAAGCTAGCTGTCCTCTGGCTACACCATTGTGCTACCCTACAGAGTGCTGTTGAGGCTACTGTAGACCTTCTTTGCAAAATAGTGTCTTTTAATCAGTTATTTGGTGACGTGATTATATCTAGTATAGTTTTATCTCAAAAGGATAACTCATGTTTTACACTTTTAATTTTTATGAAATTCACTGAGGAGGATGGTCCTCCCCTTCCTCCTCTGAGGAGCCTCCACTGGTGTAGAGAGACTGATGTAGTGCTCTCCATTGGGCTAAGGGACAGGCCTGTGAATCACTGTCAGTGTACTGAAGAAAGTCACTCTCAGAACAGACGCTATATACAGGTAACTGCCAAAATAAAGGAAACACTTGAGTAAATGAGGGATCTGGCGGCTCTGTTATGGTGTGGGGTATATGTTCCTGGCACTGTTTAGGTCTCTTAGAGGGCAAGGTAAACACAAATAAATAAACAGCCTTTGAGTGATCACCTTCAACCTATGGTGAATGATTTCTACCGTGATGAGAGTGGTCTCTTCCAGGATGACAATGCCCCCATCCATAGGGCACAAGTGGTCACTGAATGGTTTGATGAGCATGAAAATGATGTAACCCATATGCCATGGCCGTCTCAGTCACCAGATCTCAACCCAATTGAACAATTATTTGAGATTTTGGAGCGGTGCCTGAGACAGCGTTTTCCACCATCATCAACAAAACACCAAATTGTATTATATTTATTAAGGATCCCCATACTCTTCCTGGGGTCCAGCAACATTAAGGCAGTTATAAACAATTAAAAATATTACATGACATTTCATAAAAGAATACATTAAGTGTGTTCCCTCAGGCCACTACTCTACTACCACATACAGTTGAAGTCGGAGGTTTACATACACTAAGGTTGGAGTCATTAAAACTTGTTTTTCAACCACTCCACACATTTCTTGTTAACAAACTATAATTTTGGCAAGTCGGTTAGGACATCTACTTTGTGCATGACACAAGTAATTTTTACAACAATTGTTTACAGACAGATTATTTCACTTATAATTCACTGTACACAATTCCAGTGGGTCAGAAATGTACATACACTAAGTTGACTGTGCCTTTAAACAGCTTGGAAAATTCCAGAAAATGATGTCATGGCTTTAGAAGCTTCTGATAGGCTAATTTACATCATTTGAGTCAATTGGAGGTGTACCTGTGGATGTATTTCAAGGCCTATCTTCAAACTCAGTGCCTCTTTGCTTGACATCATGGGAAAATCAAAAGAAATCAGCCAAGACCTCAGAAGAAATTTGTAGACCTCCACAAGTCTGGTTCATCCTTGGGAGCAATTTCCAAACGCCTGAAGGTACCACGTTCATCTGTACAAACAATAGTATGCAAGTATAAACACCATGGGACCACGCAGCCGTCATACTGCTCAGGAAGGAGACGCGTTCTGTCTCCTAGAGATGAACGTACTTTGGTGCGAAAAGTGCAAATCAATCCCAGAACAACAGCAAAGGAACTTGTGAAGATGCTGGAGGAAACAGGTACAAAAGTATCTATATCCACAGTAAAACGAGTCCTATATCGACATAACCTGAAAGGCCGCTCAGCAAGGAAGAAGCCACTGCTCCAAAACCGCCATAAAAAAGCCAGACTACATTATGCAACTGCACATGGGGACAAATATCATACTTTTTGGAGAAATGTCCTCTGGTCTGATTAAACAAAAATATAACTGTTTGGCTATAATGACCAACGTTATGTTTGGAGGAAAAAGGGGGATGCTTGCAAGCTGAAGAACACCATCCCAAACGTGAAGCACGGGGGTGGCAGCATCATGCTCTGGCGGTGCTTTGCTGCAGGAGGGACTGGTGCACTTCACATGATGGCATCATGAGGAAGGAACATTTTGAAGCAAAGCACCCCCAGAGCATGATGCTGCCACCCCCGTGCTTCACGTTTGGGATGGTGTTCTGAAGCAACATCTCAAGACATCAGTCAGTAAGTTAAAGCTTGGTCGCAAATGGGTCTTCCAAATGGACAATGACCCCAAGCATACTTCCAAAGTAGTGGCAAAATGACAACGAAGTCAAGGTATTGGAGTGGCCATCACAAAGCCCTGACCTCAATCCTATAGAAAATGTGTGGCCAGAACTGAAAAAGCGTGTGCAAGCAAGGAGGCCTACAAACCTGATTCAGTTATACACAAAAAAAATAATGTATGCACGCATGACTGTAAGTCGCTTTGGATAAAAGCGTCTGCTAAATGGCATATCATATCAGTTACACCAGCTCTGTCAGGAGGAATGGGCCAAAATTCACCCAACTTATTGTGGGAAGCTTGTGGAAGGCTACCCGAAACGTTTGACCCAAGTTAAACAATTTAAAGGCAATGCTACCAAATACTAATTGAGTGTATGTACATTTCTGACCCACTGGGAATGTGATGAAAGAAATAAAAGCTGAAATAAATCATTCTCTCTACTATTATTCTGACATTTCACATTCTTAAAATAAAGTGGTGATCCTAACTGACCTAAGACAGGGAATTTTTACTAGGATTAAATGTCAGGAATTGTGAAAAACTGAGTTTAAATGTATTTGGCTAAGGTCTATGTAAACTTCCGACTTCAACTGTATCTACTAAAATGTGTAGAGTGCGTGTCTTATCATGTGTTTCTGTACCTGTGTGTGTGTCTCTTCACAGTCCCCACTGTTCCATTAGGTGCATTTTTATCTTTTTTTTTATTTTTGTATCTGATTCTACTGCTTGCATCGGTTACCTGATGTGGAATAGAGTTCCATGTAGCCATGGCTCTATGTGGTACTCTATGTAGTGCCTCCCATAGTCTGTTCTTGACTTGGGGATTGAGAAGAGACCTCTGGTGGCATGTCTTGTGGGGTATTCATGGGTGTCCAAGCTGTGTGCTAGTAGTTTAAAACAGACACCTCGGTGCATTCAGCAGGTCAACACTTCTTACAAAAACATGTAGTGATGAAGTCAATCTCTCCTCCACTTTGAGCCATGAGAGATTTACATGCATATTATTAATGTTAGCTCTCCGTGTACTATTAGGGCCAGCCGTGCTGCCCTGTTCTGAGCCAACTGTAATTTTCTGAGGTCCCTCTTTGTGGCACCTGACCACACGACTGAACAGTAGTCCAGGTGCGACAAAACTAGAGCCTGTTAGTGCTGTTAAGAAGGCAGAGCAGCGCTTTATTATGGACAGACTTCTCCCCATCTTAGCTACTGTTGTATCAACATGTTTTGACCATGACAGTTGACAATCCAAGGTTACGCCAAGCAGTTTAGTCACCTGAACTTGCTCAATTTTCACATTATTTATTACAAGATTTAGTTGAGGTTTAGGGTTTAGTGAATGACAATGCTTTTAGTTTTTTAAATATTTAGGACCAACTTCTTCCTTGCCACCCATTCTGAAACTAACTCGCAGCTCTTTGTTAAGTGTTGCAGTAAGTATTGGAGATGACCTGTATATAACAGAGATAAATATAATCAACACATCCAACACCATCCTGACACACTCACACACAGTAACAGAGAGAAAAAACACAATTGCACCCATCCAAGCTATACTTAGATAAATGCCAAACACTAACTGTTTATCTGACTGGTTCATACTAACAGGGAACTAAACCCCAAAACTCTAAAAGGCTACATACTGTACCAGCTCTTCCACAGTCAGTTGGAAAGAGGTAGACCAAGTCAATAACTATTGGTTAGCGAACTGGTTCCAATATCTGTGGGGAGGGATGGTCTGTGGTGGTGGGATACTAAAAACTAAATAGACAGGAACATCTGACTAACACTCAACTCATTAGGACCAAAGTCTTCCTGAGTACAGCTGGAATATTAGTGGAGAAAGTGAATACTATCACTTAATAGATTATTTATCTGTGTACTGTACAGTTTAAACTCTGTTGAGCTGGCTGTACGATAACAATGTCAAACCTAATTGAGGGAGCTTTGTTGCCCTCAAATCAGACTCAGTCCTCTGGTCTCAGTACAGATTACAGAAGAGTACTTACTTACTGAAGAGTACAACCAATGATCTCAAGAACTGATCAGAGTACAGCAGAAGAATATAAAAGCAGTGAGCCCATTTCCTGACAGTTCTGCCATTTCCTTAAGCCGGTGCTTCTGTGGTATAGTATTAATAACAACTGTCACAAGATAAAGAAGTTCATTGTGTATTCAGTGGTTGCAGCATCAGAGCTTTACACTGCAAATGACTGGATTATCATCACCTCATCTCAAACTCTGTGTGTGTGTGTTACCTTACAGTATAACACACCTTCATTTACACTTACCTGCTGTTTCAATTAACACTATAATACTGCAGGGAGCCATTAAACGCATGGATACATAAATCTTAATTGGAACATCGAATCAATTCAACCTTAAGCTACATGAGGACATGTAGAGAGATTTACTAGTAGATTAAATGTTTTATAATGTTTTATAAGGTATTAAACACTGCCAACCCAGCGAGGTAAAAAAGACAGTGATGACAGTGAAGTTTGAGTCAAAAAGGTTTGGCAGCGGCAATTCCAGGCTTTTTAGAGAGGACTTCTGGTGGGGGAAACCATTAAAATTAACAGATAAAAAACGAGGGAGGAATACATCAATAGGATAACAATTTACATACCTCAGCCTCCCCTTGGGAGCAAGAACAGACGCAGAGAGAGAGAGAGCAAGAGAGAGAGAGAGAACTGCCAGGCGAGGTTTTCTACTCATAAATTGGCATGGTTGCAGTTGGAGGTGAGAGGGTGCCAAACTGCAGAGTAATTTATGTGCACCCAGGCACATGTGGTGAATCTGAATGAGCCATGCTCCCTTGGAACGATCTCCTTTCAGTCTGCAATCTAATCTGGGGCCATATGTATCAAGCATCTCTGAGTGGGAGTGCTGATTTGGGATCAGTTTAGCATTTTAGGTCATAATGAATCAGATTATTATGGACAGGGGGGACCTGATCCTAGATCAGCACTCCTACTCTGAAACTCTTGGTGCAGACCTTGATCTCTAGATTATTACTGTGCTTAAAACAAAAGATACTGCGGTTTAACATAATTCCTCTTCATCAATGAGGCTTATACTGGGATATATTTGAGGGGGAAAACCAAGGCTGGAAAGAATTCACTTCTAAATACTATTAACTTTGTGTCATTTTCGTTTAAAGACCCTTTAGGGGTTTAGACATGTTTATTTGGGCAAGTCGAGAAGCGAGCAGGCGCTGGCTATGACCAGTTAAACAGTATTTTCCTGTGTGTGTGTGTGTGTGTGTATGACCATTAAAACAATATTTCCCCTGTGTGTACATTCCTTTGTCATACTGTTCTTCAGGTGTCTATAAAAGGGATGATATTCTGCTGACACATCACTTCTGGGCACCTAGTCAAGGCCTTCCAGACTGGACACCGGTTCTCCAGGTGTGAAGAAGAGTTAGGAGATTTAGTAAAAACACACACGCATAGTAGATTTAGGAATAGGGTATGTGACTACATTGTTGTGTAGAGTTATGGAGGCATCAAGTGACACCACATCAATTGTGACAACGTATTGTACTCTGTTAGATGAATGCATACTGTAACACTACAACTTGATCAAATCAGGCAATTAGCTTAATCATAAGTCCCATACCAAATCTCCATAAGGCAGAAAATGTAGATACCACTGATGTAACCGAGGAATGAAGAATCGGTTGGCATCTTTGAGGAACTCAGTCCAAGGCAAGGCCAATATCAATACAAGGGATAGTGATACTCCATAAATACTTCCAATACAGCCACATCTGCCTAGCGCAATCCTGACACCCATTATCCCTGGCAGCCATCCTCAGTGGGAGCCAGTATCTTCTGTGTGTTTATAATAATATGACATGATGAAACAGGCATTCCTGCTGCTGTGCAATCACAACAAACACACACACACCACAACACAAGCATCTCTTCTGGTTAACGGAGCATGGATGAGGGGCTCACGAACTGCACTGCCCTCTGTGAAGAGGCCTCTGAGATCATCATAGCTGGGGTCACACTACTGTCACACACACTCACAGTCAGACGAAGAAGCTCCAAAAACATGGGATTGGTGTGTGTGTGTGTGTGTGTGTGTGTGTCAATCTTTTCAAGATAATGATCCAATCTATAGGATAGAGAAATCATCTATAGGATAGAGAAATCATCTATAGATAAATCCTCTATAGGATAGAGAAATCATCTATAGGACAGAGAAATAATCTATAGGACAGAGAAATCATCTATAGGACAGAGAAAACATATATAGGATAGAGAAAACATCTGCAGGCAAACTGCTGCCACTGGATGCATCTTCTAGCCTACAATTACTCCCAAAATGCCATTGATTTCAATGAATTGAATTGACTGGGGGAGTCATTGCGTATATCCCTCTTAGAATAAAAGCAACTAAATCTGAAGGAGGTGAAAACGCTCAAAACCATGTGCATGGGAAACATAGGCAGGAGCGGGAAAGAGCAGACTCTCCTGTAGGTTAATTCAGGTTTGTTTACAGTGGCCAATGCTGAACCAGGGAAAGATGAAACCACTGAAAGCGGGTGGAAGTTTGACCTCTTTGATTAACTAAGAGAAAAAATACGATTGTATGCCTAGTCATTCCATAATCTTCTTATTTATATAAATAAGACATCTAAACTGATCTAGGATATATTGTAACTTGCCCTGTAGGCTACAGAACAGAGAAGTCTGGACAGAGCTATTTTTGTAAAGAAGTTATTCACTTGTGTTTCAACAAACAACGACTTCATACAAGACCTCTTTCATGGGAATTCCAGTGTTTAGGATGAAATTGTAAACTGGACGCGAACGAGCCAACTTCACGAGCGGCTGGATTGTTTTGAGCGAGCTTGTCAATCAACAGAACAGTGCCCAGAACCGCTGGCGGCCACTCCTGCTGAAAAGTAGCCGACTGATAAAATGTCCAGGGCGCGCAGACTAGGCTACTGTATATAGCCTACAATATAACACTGCCAGTAATATAAGCAACAGTAGCGAGGTGTTTCGGAGTCGAACTCAAGACTATTCACAATTTCTTGAGCAGTTCGTTATAGCGTGTAGCCTAAATCAGTAGAAGCAAAGAAAAAAACTCAACTGCATGCTTTCTGTTGAGGCTAAATGAAAGAACGTTTTGAATTTTTACGAACCTGGCAAAGCGCGGGGACTTCTCCTGTGCCAAAGCGCTGATGTTCGGAGTTTGTGTCACAGTCAGTTCTGTGTTTTCTGTCTCTCTCCTCTCCTCTCCTCTCCTCTGCGCTAGATTGTGCTGATGTTTTAACTTCCTCTTTCTTCACGGTCTGTTGGTTGGCTCCACTCTCTTCCGAGGCTCGAGCACCAATGCGAGGGACATCGACCAATTAAAACACAACAAACCCCGACAATTGAATGGGACGAGAGGACACTCCCCGTTGATGGGTGGCAATTATTATGATGCCAAATTAATAATGTCATCCTTGAACCTCGGGATAAGCGGAGGGCTCGGGGAACAATGCATTTAACATTTCATAGCAATCGATTAATTAATACATAATATATCAAAGACAGCATAGGGGTGGGGGTTAGGCCTATAACCTTGTCGCCTACCATAAAATACCTTTATTTGAAATAAAAGGGGAAAACTAACTTTGATTGGGTAAGACCTCCTTAAAAAGAATAGTAATATTGCACATTCAAATCATGATCTGCTACTTTTGGGACATAGCTTCTCCTTATGTCACATTTCACAATAGATCGAAACTGACAGTATATAGACGAGAATAATAGACAATCATAAAAAAGCTACAGTACAGTACAGTACAGTACAGTCAATACCAGACTTAATTACATTCATGTCATATAGCTACACCTACTGGTTCCAATATCTAAGCTACCCAGCAAGAGAGAGAGAGTGAGAGTGAGAGAGAGAGACAGAGACAGAGAGAGAGAGAGAGAGAGAGAGGGAGAGGGGAGAGAGAGAGAGAGAGAGAGAGAGAGCGAGACAGACATAAAGAAAGAAAAAGAGGGAGAGAGAGAGATAGAGACATCTAGGAGTGAGTGATCTGAACTGTTGCCACTGTGCCAGGCTCACACAGCTCTCCTCTCCACAGTATAGCAACAGGATTAATACAGGGCCATGTGCCTCTACTGTCTGTCTGGAATATAATCTGGGTTAATGGTGTCCAAACACCCATCCTGAGAAACCTGTCTGTATGACTGAATCCCATGGCTTTCTCTCTAGTACTAGATCACGGCTAGGTCAAAATGAATGAAGCCATGCAATATGAGCAGTATTAAGTGGTGTTGCATAATGTCTTTGATTGATATGAGCTATCATATGATATGGTTAAAATTGGTAAAAAATATTTGTATTCTCTTTTTAATACCCACAAGAATTTGTCTGAGCCATCTAAATCCAAACAACATATTGTTTAGACTTAGAAATAAAATAAAAACTATCCCAGTCCATGACCACAGTACCTTTGAGCCAAGTCAGAGCATAACTATAGCCAATGGAATCTGTCAAGTGAACTGTGTCAATTGTGCCATCATTCAATGTTAGGGCCCGATGCGATGGCAGTTTGTGGCAGAGCAAAATGGCATACACAAACAGGCAAATCATATCTAATTATCTTTAGACTAACTTCCCTGATCTCAAGACTGTACTGATACTTCCTAACTGACCCTAACCCATTCTCCAGCCCCATAAGATAGAGTGGTTCAATATAGAGTCTTCTCTGCTCTAACTTAGCCAAAGTGGCAGATGACTCCCTCGGAGCAGCAGTGTCTCCGTGAAAGTCATCTAGGACATTCATGTCTGTTTCTGCTCAGAGGGCTACATGGTGCAGATGGGACACACTGTTTCAATGCTGTTGATTTATCGGAGGCCTTTGGCCAAAGCACCACAGAAAGGAATGGAGGGAGTTGCCATGGAAAGGAGGATAAGAGAGAGGGATGGGGGAGAGGAGAGATCAAATGAAGCTTTCAGTTACTAGGAAACACACACACACTAACCCATTCTGACGCACAAATAGATCCCTTCAGGCTTAACTACATGCAGAAACCACTAGGACGCTAATCAAAATTCAAATACATCTCTCCCCGAAGGACTGCTTAAACAGTCCTCTTATTGGGGTCATTAAAATAAGCAGTGCATATTTCTGGTCCTCCTCTAGATTTGATAGCACACTTCTCTAAATTAACATCCTATCAATAGGGAGGGGCAAAGTGGAGAAGTCTTTTTGATGTGGCCTGCAGGGTGTGTGTGTGTGTTAGTGTGTCTGTTTTGTTGTTGTTGTACTGACAAAATGGCACATTAGTGAGTAATACTCCCTAGTCAGCCCTGGGCTTTCTGAGGTCTTTCAAGATCAAAGGAGAAGTGTCTTCTTTTTTGCCTTTCAAAAGGGGTCATTATAGTGGATAGAGATGTGTAATTCTAAGAATCAATGAAGGACAAGAAAGACCTACACAAACGTTGGCCGTGCGTTGGGGTGTCATCATTACACCCATTCTGTTGCAAAACGTTTTGCAACAGAAACCGTTTACTCAAATGGAGAAAAAAAAAACAAGTTTCTATTGGACTAATTCAGTTAGGTCGCACCCCATTTGTTTCATTTGATTCTTAAAGGTAAACGGTTTCCATTAGGAATACACTCCCGCTGGGTGTTGACGAACAGTGGCGATATAAACAGGAAATTACAGCCGATGTTCTGTGGTGATAGAACGGCCACCCACTGCGGATGGCCGATGTACGTGTTGGTCGGTCTTGTCCTTGTCACTATCAGACACTATGAGCCAAACAACATACATGCAGTTGAAAAATATTGAAAGACAAAGTGAATAATGACAAAACGAAAGTATATATATAATGTGAGGAGTAAGAGGCTTTCTCCTTGGTCACAGAGAACACACTGTCTCTCCCTTTCTCAAACTGGATTTAAATAAAACGTGAATTCCAACCTCAATTTATTCCAAATATTTATGTACAGTAGTAAGTATTCAAACATCCAGCAGCATCTTACAGAAGAAAATAAATATGGAAAAAATGTTGCTGCAATTTTTCCCACTCTTTTCGTCATACAACATGCCTACAATCAAGCTATTTGATACCTGCAATTTGAAAGCAAAACAAGAAGTTAAACACAATCTTTAACAACATGCTCTGTTTTGTAACATGTTTTCATTCAGATCTGATCCATCAAGCCAACATCCTTCATAACAGCTACAAACTGATTTCAACTCTTCTGGCTGGCTCAGGCGCTCCTGAGCCAGTCATGTCATTACCAATGCTGTAAGGGCTTTCTGAGTACCTCGCCTGAGGGGCCCTACATTCACAATCAGCACTACACGTCCATAGAATCTTATTCTGTATGATCTAATGGAATAGAGGCATCAACCATATGAGGGATGGGACAAGTCATGCATTGTTTAAAGGCTCAGATGGAGGGGAGAAGAAGGCTGAACCAAAAAGGGTCTTCTAGTGTGCACTTCGTAGTGTGCAATTGAGGCAACCCTGAGCCATTGGGTAAGAAACACCATAGCTGCTCACTGACTGATAGACACTGCAGTGTAGCCACCTCTCCCTGCTAGAACAATCCAGGTAGGTTCCTATGGCTCAATCGGACTCAGAACAGTCACTGCTTTTGGGGGACTTCTTCTTCCTCTTCCTCTTCCTCTTCTTCTTGTCCTTTTTCTTGTCCTTTTTCTTGTGCTTCCTCTTCTTGCGGCCGCCGGTGTCGGAGGAAGAGGAGGAGCTGTCCGAGTCGGAGGAAGAGGAGGTGGTGTCCTGCAGGAGTTGCTGCAGCTGCTGGATCCTGGCGAGAGGGAGGGGTTGAGAGAGAGAGAGGCAGAGAGATAGGGGGGAGGGAGAGAGAGAGGGGGGAGAGAGAGAGAGGGATGAGAAAGATAGGGGGAGGGAGAGAAAGAGAGAGGGAAATAGACAGGGAGATGGGTTAGAACCATTCAAGGAGAGGTATGATGAACTGAAACACAGTATCTTCAGGCACAAACAAACACACACACATCCTCTTCTTGGAATATCCCAGAGAGTTTTCCTCTACAATCATTGGCCATCTCAGATTTAGCTCAGAAGTGTCCCTGGTTATGAATCAAGTCCTTTAACAGTGATGGTCAGCTGACAGCTGGTGAGTCCTGAGTATGGGGATTTGGATGGGCTACAGGTGCTTGCAGCTGGTGCTAAAGTGGGTCACGAGAGAGAGCGGGAGACAGAGAGAGTGCGAGCTCATTTCAGGCAGCCAGCAGAGTAGCACAGCACTGCAGCTCACACCAGACCAGACCAGATATCAAGATGCTGAAACACTGCCTGAGAAACACAACATTCTTCAATAAAATATGGATATAACACGAATGATCAAACAGTTCAGAGACCGAGGCATCCACTTCCTTTGATTAGCTCAAAACTTTACATTTCCATTGATTCGGTATGCTCAGAGAGGAACAAGAGAGCTTGTGCAAGTTGCAAGAGACTGAAAACAACCCAAACTTAAAACACGGTGGTTCCCGAGCAATCCTCAAACTTCATTAAGAATTCATCAGAGGAGCGTTGTTCTCTTCTATGTTGACAACATCCACCCAGAGAACAGTGAAGTAATCATAAGGACTGTTCAAGGCAAACACTCTGAGACAGAGCTGGGTTGACTCGTGGGTCCTTTGGCCAAGTCTACCACAAATACATTTCACTCCGTCTCTCATATCATCATAGCTCATATGATCCTGTAGAACATGTCCATCGCACACTCTCTCCTATCATACTCACATGAGTCTCTCATATTGCACCACAGTTCAGATGGTACTTTAAAACTTCTCTGTAGACACCAAAATTCACATTCAATGTCGTTCATAGTAGTTTTTAAAGTACTTTTATTCACCAGTTTGATTATGTGCTGTGTCAGCTGTCAGGATGTGATTGATTTAGTCTAATTACATGTGGGCATTGACTTCAGTGTGTCCTCTGATGACTCAGAGTTTTCTTTCATGTGACTTTGTTGTTGTTCTTTCCCTGTGCTAAAATGCACTCAATTAATAATAGACTATTCTGACTGAGACAGTCGGAAAATGAAAGGGTTAGTTCACTCTAATTACAAATGTATGTCATCTTAACCTGATAACTGGAATGTAGCCTAGTCTATAAAAGCAGAGTATCGTCGTCAGTTTGTTTACTTGGATGTAGCTTAGCATCAGCATTGTTGGGAGCAAAACAAAGAGAATCGGAAAGTCCCCTGTGATCGTGCTCCAAAATAGCTTGTCTGAATCGATATAGTTACACAAGCAATGTCCTTTAAACGACCCCTATGCATCAGACTACCTTAACGATGACCAACTCCAAACAGTAGAGAAGGGGACATCTATTCAAACATTCTTCTGAAAAATAAGTTTTCTTTATAATAAAGTTTTTAGTTTTTTAAATAATAAAGCCAGAAAGTACCTTGTTTCTTTTTCATTGCGTTTGTTTTCTCGGATCAGGTCATACATTGGGTCTTCGTGTGCCTGCAAGAAACACACGGTTTAGCTACATATTTACAACATTTCAAAGATAACATACATTGCAAAGCTCCAATGACAACAAGCACTGCAAGGTAAAACTCCATTCAGGCTTTTGGGCACATTATTTCCACCCATTCAACTCTCCTCTGCCGGATCAGCATTTTAAAATCCGGTTCTATCACAAAATATGATACACTTGCACTTATGATTATCATTGCAGTGGCATCGTTGCATGCAGGCCTACAGAAGAACTGCCCTGTGAATCTGCTGAGGAATCCAGCTCCAGAAGCATCCAGCTGCAGCACAGATGCCTTCTGCGTCCCAAATGGCACCGATTCTCTATATAGTGCACTACTTTTTTACAAAAGTCAATATGGCTCCTGGTCAAAGGTAGTGCACTATATAGGGAGTAGGGTACCATTTGGGGGTACCATTTGGGATGCAACCATACTGTGTCCAGCTGCATCAATAAAGCATGCTCATGGTCCCAGGCAGGCAAGCACGCAGACGTCCCCACAGGGTTATGGTTGGGACCAGGAGCAGACGTCCCCAGGGGGGTTATGGTTGGGACCAGGAGCAGACGTCCCCAGGGGGGTTATGGTTGGGACCAGGAGCAGACGTCCCCAGGGGGGTTATGGTTGGGACCAGGAGCAGACGTCCCCAAGGGGTTATGGTTGGGACCAGTAGCAGACGTCCCCAAGGGGTTATGGTTGGGACCAGTAGCAGACGTCCCCAAGGGGTTATGGTTGGGACCAGGAGCAGACGTCCCCAAGGGGTTATGGTTGGGACCAGGAGCAGACGTCCCCAAGGGGTTATGGTTGGGACCAGGAGCAGACGTCCCAAAGGGTGTCTGCCAGTGCTAATCCTGGTCCTGGGGACTCATGTTTGTTTGAGCCCAGCAGTAACACATTTTATTTAAGTAGTCAAAAGGCTTGATGATCAGTTGAAAGATGGATGAATGGATGGACGGACGGATGAGACTCACCACTCTGAACTGCTCCAGTTTCTGGTTTCCTTTGATGAAGAAGGGACACTCTCGGTCCCCTGTCCTGTGCCCATAGCGCTTGCATCTCCAACCTGCACAAGGGAGGGAGAATATAGTCATGTTTGTACCACAAGCACATTCACGTCTCCTGCCCGCTCAGAAATCACCCAAACAAGTTAGTGTTGGAAATTGGAAGAGATTCATATTTATTTTATATGGCTTGTAGGCTACACCTGTTTATGACTTAGCCTACATCTGACAAAATGTTTCTCAACTCCTTTTAATCTCTGAAACGCCACGCAATTAAAAATCACATTACAACATTTCGCCACCGTATTATCTGGAACATATTAGGATTTGGAATTCCACTGGAGAACAAATGAGAACTTTGTAGACTAACCCTGTATGATTTCTGTCCACTCGCATATCATGAAAACGAGTGGGACGGAGGGAGGGAGGGATGGAGGAATTATTGGTGGGAAATAATGAAAGCCTTTGTTCTTTGAGGGACAAGCAGAACAAAAGTTAATCTCCGCTACACTGACTCGACCCTGACCTCATTAAAATGTAGTGCACTACATATTAGGGAATAGGGCGCCATTTGGGCAGCACCCATAGCCACTCTCCGGTCTCTCTCAGTGGGGTTGAATTAAAGTGACACCCTCTGGACTGAGGGAAGCATGAAGAGGATAAGGACCATGACTATCCAGCGATGAAGGCAACTTTCCTTGACTTTCTGCTATATTTTAATAGTGCTGTGCATGCTCACATAAGCATGGATGGACCTCTGCCATTTCACGCTGTACATTCTCTATATCTGTGATAGTGACCCACTTACAAAGGAGTGGCTATTTCATCCCAGTCGGTGGCAGAAGCACTACGTTTTGAAGGTTCTATCACATCAGTGTAGTCAAATTAAGAATAAATTCTGGTTCCGGTGGCATGCATTGAAACGTGTGTCTTTCTTTTCCTAATTCCTTTGAATTAACGGACATACAGCATTTCCTAAAACTTGTCAATACTTAACATCCTATTAGCGCGAAAGCCCACCTGAACTTTGATCATATTAAGGTGTGGGACATTCATTCAAGAAATAACTAGGTCTATTACACTTCAGCAGCTAGAATGTCTGTCCACAATTCAACTGTGGGAACATGGCGTCTCTTAATACCAGACAACAGAAAGAGCTGGCCATTACTATACGAGAGATTGTTCGTGAGGAGATTACCTCTGCCCTCGACTTACAATTAAAACCAGTAAATGAATCATTGGCAGTGCTCACTGCTAAACTGGATACCTATTCAACCAAAGTGGAAAGTCTGGAGAGGCCAGCCAATAAGACAGAGGTGCGACTCCATGACCTGGAAACAGCGCAAGCTAGGTTGGAAGGGATAATCAAACTCCCAAAAGAGAAGACGGAATCACTCGAAAGTCATTCCCGGAAATTCAATGTGCGGGTCACAGGACTTGAAATTGGTGTAGAAACGGTCAACCCAACTTCCTTCATGACCAATTTGTTCTATGAACTGTTCGGGCAAGAGAAGCTGTGTACCATGCCGCTGATTACCATTGCGCGTCACACGGGTCCTCTCCGGTACGGATCTCGCTGTATGATTGTGCGGATCCACAACTTTGAAGTCAAGCAGTGAATTATTCGCCTTGCAGCGGAACCCGGGGGTCTGACCTATGCAGGGAAGAGGATCAGCATTTACCCAGACCTGAGTGCTGAACTGCTGAAACAGAGGGAGACCTACAACGAGGTGAGATCCCAGCTACGCAAGCTAAACCTGAGATGCTGCTTCATCCACCTGGCAAAATTTATCTTGACCTTCCAGAATACAACACATATGTTTTCTACTGCCAAGGAGGCTCAAGACTTATTCTTATTATTCGATAAGCACATCAAGTCCGACAAACAAGGGGACGAGCTGACAGATCTAGGCTAACCCTAATTTGGCTGGCTCAATATTAATCAAGAAAATAGAAATTCGGCATATGAGCCTATCTGACAACCATGCTTATTACTGCCAGATACACATTTCAGAAACTCCTAAAAGAGCAACAAGATGACTCTTTAATGTTTCCTTACTACAAAATCGGACTTTATGTGAACAATTTGAAACTGAATTGAAAGAATTCATAATGATTAACAAAAATTAAGTCGATGAGGAGGCTGCGTGAATCAGGCCTTCATGGTCGAATTGCTGGAAAGAAACCACTACTAAAGGACACCAATAAGAAGAAGAGACTTGCTTGGGCCAAGAAACACGAGCAATGGACATTAGACAGGTGGAAATCTGTCCTTTGGTCTGATGAGTCCAAATTTGAGATTTTTGGTTCCAACTGCCGTGTCTTTGTGAGACGCAGAGTAGGTGAACGGATGATCTCCACATGTGTGGTTCCCACCGTAAAGCATGGAGGAGGAGGTGTTATGGTGTGGGGTGTTTTGCTGGTGACACTGTCTGTGATGTATTTAGAATTCAAGGCACACTTAACCAGCATGGCTACCACAGTATTCTGCAGCGATATGCCATCCCATCTGGTTTGCGCTTAGTGGGACTATCATTTGTTTTTCAACAGGACAATGACCCAACACACCTCCAGGCTGTGTAAGGGCTATTTTACCAAGAAGGAGAGTGATGGAGTGCTGCATCAGATGACCTGGCCTCCACAATCACCCGACCTCAACCAAATTGAGATGGTTTGGGATGAGTCGGACCGCAGAGTGAAGGAAAAGCAGCCAACAAGAGCTCAGCATATGTGGGAACTCCTTCAAGACTGTTGGAAAAGCATTCCTGTTGAAGCTGGTTGAGAGAATGCCAAGAGTGTGCAAAGCTGTCATCAAGGCAAAGGGTGGCTACTTTGAAGAATCTAAAATATATTTTGATTTGTTTTAACACTTTTTTGATTCCATATGTGTTATTTCATAGTTTTGATGTCTTCCCTATTATTCTACAATGTAGAAAATAAAGAAGAACCCTGGAATGAGTAGGTGTGTCCAAACTTTTGACTGGTACTGTATATATCGCCAGGATGTGGGGCGGGGGGTGACTGACGAGCAACCCTAGTTGCTAGGGGTGGGGGGGTGGGAAACATGGTTTCTGGGAGTGGGGCGGTTGGATGGAGACATGTTGGCTGGGTGGGGTTGGGGGAATGGGAGGTTGGGGTGGAGGCCCACTAATGTTTTCTTTTCTTTTCCTGTTTATACTGAATTTATTATTTATTATTAAACTCTGCATGTATTTCTTACTGTTTTTCTTTTCTTTTGAGTGGCAGCCTACGGGTACAGGTTTTATAAACGTATCATTTAAAATGGATAATGTACCTGTAACTCCCCCCCCAAAAAAAGTATGAATAAATTGTGTGTGACTATAGAAGTACTCTCGCGACCCACCTCTTCTTACATGCCCAGGGCCCACTTTGGGTCCCGACCCATAGTTTAAGAAACCCTGGATAGATGAAGGACAGGAGACGAAGGACAAGGTGAGGAAGCTACATTAAACTTTTGAGATGCATCCCAAAGTTTAGGGATGTATCCCAAATGGCAGCCTATTCCCTATATAGTGCAATCCTTTTGACCAGGGTGCCATTGGGGATGCAGGACACTCCTAATAACCCTCTGTGTTTATACTCACACTGCATGACTTTCACCTCCTTCCCCAGAGGCATCCACAGCCCCTTGGTGGGGGCGTGAGCCAGGAAGTCCCTAGCATCCTCATTTCCTGGATCAGCAGGAATACAGTCCTCTGGTTTGTACTCCTCCGCCTAAAAAACACAGTCACCGTGTTTCAAGTAGATGCAAGATGCCACATATTCCAGTTTCCATTATAATGCATGTTAGCCTGAGTGCCAGTCTGCTTGTGCTCTTATGCCAACTCCTTGCCACTCATCGTCATGCTTTGGCTTGACAACAGACAGACAGAGCCGGCAAGAACACAAACGGATCTGGGACCAGGCTAAATGCATGTCCTTCTACTGATAAATGAACTATTCCATATTATTTTATCTCAGTTATTAATTAACTGGTAATAAAGCAAGTAGACAAAAATGTGCATCTACTAAACCTTTATGAGTCCAGGAGGAGGTTTTTCATAACTGCATAGAGGGGAAAAGAAAACAATGCTTGTGAGAATCAATATGATGATAAACTTTGTGTGTAGGTAGCTAGGTACCCCTTGATGCAGTATCTGAGCAAAGGAGACGTTGAATATGAATCACGTCACATGCATCGTCTCCCTTGTCCAGATAGTGGTTAAGGTACAGTACCCCTGTGCAAGTTCTACCAGACAAGGGCAAGGCACAGTATCAGAACTGAAATGATGGGAAGCGTTGCTAGCATTAAGGCTAAATCCCATGGCAGATCAACTACACTGTTATGTTTTATTAACACAAGTTCGATACCACCGAAAAACGTGTCCTTTACTTACAAGGTCTCCAAATGCTTCAGCTTTTGCACTTCTTGGTTGAGTTTTTTCGCTTGTTTCTTGAGTTTTTCCACATCGTGTTTTGATTCCTTGTGCCTTTTGCGGTCCCCTCTGTCCTCGGAGTCTCGCGATCTCTTTCTACTAGACATTGCAATGTCATTGGATAACTAGCTATGTTTATGAAATAACACTTTAATTTGAGTTTGATACGATTTCTAATCACAAATTCGTTGAAGTGAATCACTTTTTAGAGAAAATACATTCGGGACTAAGTCAGGACATCTTTCTCGAACTCTGCACAGCTACTTCCTGTTTCTGTTTGCGCATGCCATCTGTAAACGCAGCGCCGCCTGCAGGTCAAAGGGAGTCGAGGACGCCTGATCTACAGCCAGGTCTATGCTTAGGTAAAGGGAGGTCTGTGGTGGTTTATAAAGAGCAGTTAGTTATTCATTCCATTCTTCTTTGGAGTTTAATGGCAGTTATCGTTATTATCAGCAAAGTGTTGCCCAAGCTATATTATACACTATAATGTGCTTATAAACGGTGTATGTGTAGAAGCATTAAAGGGACAATCTGGGATTCATACTCTACATCAATGTTTGGACTTTAGATTAATGAGCCATTGATTCATATTACTTCAAAATGCCTCATGAGTTGTTAAACTGTCATACACCCACAAGCTTGCTTTCTAAACAATGTAATTGTAAACAAACAGTATAGTTTCAAAACATGGTTAAACTATCATCTTGATCTCATGGATGGTCAGTCCAACCCCATTCCTGAGGTGTTTAATCAAAACAAGTAGTTGGGTGACCCTTTAAAGTTTTATCTGTAGCACTTAAAAATGTGTAAGTTGTGACTGTCTTCTGAAAACACGCATTGTGAATGCCAGTGGTGTAAAGTACTTAAGTAAAAATACTTAAAATATCTACTTAAGTCGTTTTTGGGGGTATCTGTACTTCACTATTTATATTTTTGACAACTTTTACTTCACTACATTCCTAAAGAAAATAATGTAATTTTTACTCCATACATTTTCCCTGACACCCAAGAGTACTCGTTACATTTTTAATGCTTAGCAGGACAGGAAAATTGTCAAAATCACACACTTATCAAGTGGTCCTCTGTAGCTCAATTGGTAGAGCATGGCGCTTGTAACGCCAGGGTAGTGGGTTCGATCCCCGGGACCACCCATACGTAAAAATGTATGCACGCATGACTGTAAGTCGCTTTGGATAAAAGCGTCTGCTAAATGGCATATTATTATTATTATATTAACACCACTGGTCAGCCGTACTGCCTCTGATCTGACGGACTCACTAAACACACATGCTTCATTTGTAAATTATATCAGAGTGTTGGAGTGTGCCCCTTGCGATCCGTGAATAAAAAATGGTGCCGTCTGGTTTGCTTAATATAAGGAATTTAAAATTATTATACTTTTGATACTTAAGTAGATTTAAAACCAAATACTTTTACTCAAGTAGTATTTTACATTAAGGCATCTTTACTTTTACTCAAGTATGACAATTGGGTACTCCCCCCCCCACCCCAACTGGTGAATGCATTGCAACGCTGACACGCAACATATCTGAGTTCTATCATGCAACACAGTAATAAGACTGAAAAACGTTTTTATTTCACAGAATATAAAATATGAGGTATTTCAGGATTCTGTGCAATGCTACATTGGATTAATTATGAACAAAGAAAAACATTTGTCACTAAATGCATTAGAAAGTGTGTTGGAACAAAGCAGACATTAGAAAAAGCAGTCTAATAGACATTGTGAATCTAAACTGTAACGTAAAAACTCTTCAAACTAACAGGTAAAAAGTGAAACCTTCAACATGAAAGCCATCTTCAACAAACATGAAACTACTGAAAGAAATTCATGACATGTTTGGTTTGTCATTGAAGTTCAGACATATAACCTATTTCATTGTAAACAGTTGATGCGTCCCATTCATCCAAATATGATCATCTCAAAACCACCAGTATATAAACATTTGACCATTACATAAAAGTAAAACATTTGGCACAGTGATCATAAGATAGTTACACCACATAAACAAACGTGTAAACAGCTACAGATCAGCCCTACTTGGCTGGTGACCTCACAAGAGAAGAGTGAGAAAGTTAAGTCCGCGAAAATAAATCAACCAATAAAATAAGTGAGGAGAACAAAAAAAACAATAATACATAAATAAATACTTAAAGAAGCATGAAACTTAAGCGTTAATATAAACGTATAAGTCATATTTATCATCATATAAATGTGATTTTTATTTGTTACAATCACCCTCTCAATCAAAACATCCTATAACTCGAAACGAGTTATTCTGCTTGCCTCGTCATAAATAACATGGAAGAGAAGGGGGAGCTTCGCTTCCGATGCCGTTCGCGCCATCCATAGGGACAATGGAATTCCTCAAGGATGCCGTGGTGTGGGACCATTCTACGGAAGGGGGACCTCAGGGGCAGTTGGGGGGTGGCATGTGAAGAAACAAACATATCCCTTTAATTAGCTCAACAGGAAGCCCTGTAGAACTTATTGACTGACAGCTGACCCCTCCCCCCTTGTTGTTCTGAATTCCAGGAGGGCCATTCTGAATTCCTGCAGGGCCATTCTGAATTGTAAGCAGGCCAGCGAGAGCCTGGTGTATCAGTGTCATATCATGGTGGCGTAATGGCTGACTGTTGGGCCAATGCAGTGGAGCCAAGTGTTTGTCAGTCATTCAGAGAGAGGAGAGGAAGTCTTTGAGTCCTCCCCTTGGTCTTGGTCTTCTGGTTGTCCTCCAGCATGAGGAACCGCTTGAGGCGGGAGAAGGCAGACTTCACGCTGGCGGGCTTGGAGGTCGAGGAGGAACTGGTGGCCTCAGAGGATATTGACCTGGAAATACAGTCATGTCAGAATCTGCACACTGACACAGATTAAAGGTGACCTATTGAAAAGTATAGGACCACACATTGTCCATCAGTTTAGTGATATCATCTATTGCCCTCACTTCCCAAGAAGTCCCTTAAATGCTGATTTTCACCTCGGCGAGACATAGCCTATATCAATAAAATAGTTGACAATTTAGGTACCAGATGCCTGGTATTGTTTGTTTACCTTGGCGTACTGCAGGCTGTCTTGTCTTTGGAGGCAGACTTTGGTATGCCCATGGCATTGGTTCTGTTGGTGGACTGGGGAGTCTTGCGTTTGCCTGTGCTCCCGTGGCTCTTGGAGAGAGCGGCCATGAAGTCCCTGTTGACACCGTTGTGCCTGGCCGTGTTGTTATAGGTATGGCAGGTAGCCATCTGGGATGGGGAGAGGAGGATGGGATGAGATTATAAGCACGAGTAATGTTGACAAACTCATTGTTTCGATAAAATTTCACATAAGGAACATGATTCTCCTGTGGAGATTATGTTTCTTTCCAAATCGATCCTTAAGAGGACACAAAGACCCTATCGGCCCTGGTCAAAAGTAATGCACTAAATAGGGAATAGAGTAATGATTTCAGAGGTTTAAAAAACCCCAGAAAGGAACAATATAAACCGTTACTTTTTTGGGGTTCGAACCGGTTCAGAACTTCATTTTGCTGGTTGGAACTGAACAAAAAAAAAAAGTGTTATTTTCAGAGCTAAACAATTAGAAAAATAATATTGGTTCCAACCCCTGCTCAAGAGACTGTCTCTCAGTCATTCTCCTTTCGTCTCACCCTCTGCCCTCCTTCTCACAGCAGATCATTACTTAGAAGACAGTTTTCCTCCTGAGACCATTCACTTACTAAACATCTGCTGTGTTTTTATCTCTGCAACTATGCTTTAAAGGCTACAAAATGGCCTGTGTAATGTGTCATACGGACTTTTGCATTTCAAATATTTCCTCATTGTGCTTTTCCATTAAATATTGTGTACAAGTCAATCAAATGCAATGAGGCACATGCAAAGCCTATGAAATCTAGCCTAATATATTTATTATATGGCATTGGAAATGTAATACACACTTGAAACTAAGCCGCTGGGAGTCAATGTCAATGTTGTTCCAGTGATCCAATACTGATTGGCATCTACTGGAGCCCTGCCTGTCCTGCCCGACAACAACCATTTGTGGCCTGAACGTTTAAAGTGCGTGTGGTCGTTTTATGAGTTGGGTCTATAAACAGCGACACAAACGGCCTGTCACACGGTCCACTGAAACTTTACCAGCCTATAACGTGCCCTGCAGCACACAAACAGAACAGGCATCAGTCCGTCACCAAATCCTTACTCAAGCAGATCAAAAAGTGTTAGTGTTACATTTGTTGTAACATAACGATGACGAAATCAAGTAAATCTACCCCACCCAACGACGCCAGGACTCCCCTAATCTCTCGTGGATAGACTACGTAAACATACACGTAAACATGTACATCTGACCAAATTACGCAAGATTTTAGTTCTGTGTTAACCGAGATAAGGACACCCCAAAAACAACAAATTCAACATCACTGACAAGCACATCCCAAATGACATCCCAAACCTTTGATACCAACACATCCATAATTTCCCTGAGCCAAACTGCACCCATAGGTGTTACGCGAAACAGAAACAAAAACGCAGTGTCAGTAGATTCTGAGTCAGGCTGTTGAGCGTGCTGAATGCTGATGCTGTGCAAAACAACTCACCGAGACGAAGGTAGCCATACTGCTGAGGATAGACTATAGAGTCTAACAGATGGCAGAATAGTTTCTCTAAACCAGGTGACAGAAGTTCTCAGAGTAAAGTTTCGCTGAACCAGTGATGACCTAGCAGACGTAAGTATTAAAAAAAAACAGAGCTTCTCTCTATCTATGTGACTGTCTGAGAGAATGTTTATTACTGAGCCTGGTGTATCCAGTTTTATAAAGCAGAGAGCAGCCGAGCCCACCTGGAGCCCAACAGCTGTTCAGCCAATCTTTCAACAGCAGGGGCGGAAGGGGGCTGGGCGTGTAAATGTTTTTGACTCCCGCGGTTGTGTTGTCACGGACTGTCACTTCCCATGCCAACAATCCTAATCCATACTCACATCCTCCAGAAAACTCTGGATTAAAGTGCTCCCCCCCCCCGAAAAGGTTGCCCTATTTAGATAGGTGGTGGTTGGCAGGGTTAGATAAGGCCATATAGGGAAGTTAGTCAATGGTGATATGTCCAAAAATCTGCACAATCAGGTGTGCTATTTTCACATATCATCATACACATCATATTTTGACCATATTAGTATTAGTTCAACCAATTTTCAAATGATAAAAGCACCATACAGACACAGTGACAGTCTTTGATAGTGGAACCTAGCAGGTGTGCCAATGACACTATGCATTTGTAAAGCTCATTTTCGTTGGTATCCACTTGTTTTCTCATCTGACATTTTGTGAAATCACATACAGTAAGTATTAAAGGGGAAGTTCAGTATTTTACAACATCATGTTAGATGGGTCCTCACCCTGAAGGTAGTCTATGGGCCAGACGAAACTGTAATCTATGGTTTGGTTTTCTCTGAACAGCCACTACAAACTTCAGCTAACTTTAGCCACAGATAGCTAGCTCACTCCCATTTATTGTTAGCTAGCGGTGGCTAAAATTAGCTGAAGTTTGTGGTGTCTGTTAAAAGAAAACAGAGCCATGGATGACAGTTTATCCTAGCCCATAGTCTACTTTCAGGGTGAGGAACCATTTAACATTGAGTTGAAAAATACTGAATGTATATGTGAACAATATATTTGGACTGGGGACAAGAACTGTGTGCCACCTACGTTGAGGGGAAAAAAACAACCCTGGCCTAAAAATGACCACCACTAGTACAGAATGTCCTACTGATCTACAGTGCCTTGCAAAAGTATTCATCCCCCTTGGCGTTTTTCCTATTTTGTTGCATTACAACCTGTAATTTAAATGGATTTTTATTTGGATTTAATCTAATGGACATACACAAAATAGTCAAAATTGGTGAAGTGAAATGAAAAAAATAACTTGCTTCAAAAAATTCTAAAAAATAAATAAAGGAAAAGTTGTGCGTGCATATGTATTCACCCCCTTTGCTATGAAGGCCCTAAATAAGATCTGGTGCAACCAATTACCTTCAGAAGTCACATAATTAGTTAAATAAAGTCCACCTGTGTGCAATCTAAGTGTCACATGATCTGTCACATGATCTCAGTATATATACACCTGTTCTGAAAGGCCCCAGAGTCTGCAACACCACTAAGCAAGGGGCACCACCAAGCAAGGGGCGCCATGAAGACCAAGGAGCTCTCCAAACACGTCAGGGAAAAGTTGTGGAGAAGTACAGATCAGGGTTGGGTTATAAAAAAATATAAAAAACTTTGAACATCCCACGGAGCACCATTAAATCCATTATTAAAAAATGGAAAGAATATGGCACCACAACAAACCTGCCAAGAGAGGGCCGCCCATCAAAACTCACGGACCAGGCAAGGAGGGAATTAATCAGAGAGGCAACAAAGAGACCAAAGATAACCCTGAAGGAGCTGCAAAGCTCCACAGCGGAGATTGGAGTATCTGTCCATAGGACCACTTTAAGCCGTACACTCCACAGAGCTGGGCTTTACAGAAGAGTGGCAAGAAAAAAGCCATTGCTTAAAGAAAAAAATAAGCCATGTGGTAGACTCCCCAAACATATGGAATAAGGTACTCTGGTCAGATGAGACTAAAATTGAGCTTTTTGGCCATCAAGGATAAACACTATGTCTGGTGCAAACCCAACACCTCTCATCACCCCAAGAACACCATCCCCACATTGAAGCATGGTGGTGGCAGCATCATGCTGTGGGGATGTTTTTCTTCAGCAGGGACTGGGAAACTGGTCAGAATTGAAGGAATGATGGATGGCGCTAAATACAGGGAAATTCTTGAGGGAAACCTGTTTGTCTTCCAGAGATTTGAGACTGGGACGGAGGTTCACCTTCCAGCAGGACAATGACCCTAAGCATATTGCTAAGGCAACACTTGAGTGGTTTAAGGGGAAACATTTAAATGTCTTGGAATGGCCTAGTCAAAGCCCAGACCTCAATCCAATTGAGAATCTGTGGTATGACTTAAAGATTGCTGTACACCAGCAGAACCCTTCCAACTTGAAGGAGCTGGAGCAGTTTTGCCTTGAAGAATGGGCAAAAATCCCAGTGGCTAGATGTGCCAAGCTTATAGAGACATACCCCAAGAGACTTGCAGCTCTAATTGCTGCAAAAGGTGGCTCTACAAAGTATTGACTTTGGGGGGGTGAATAGTTATGCACGCTCAAGTTTTTTTTGTTTTTCATAATTCTTGTTTGTTTCACAATTTTTTTTATTTTGCATCTTCAAAGTGGTAGGCATGTTGTGTATATCAAATGATACAAACCCCCCAAAAATCAATTTTAATTCCAGGTTGTAAGGCAACAAAATAGGAAAAATGCCAAGGGGGGTGAATACTTTCACAAGCCACTGTATATCAATACATAACTTTACTTAGGCTGATTCATATCTGCTATGCAGCCTTTGTATAAAAGAAGACAGTAAAAGTTATAGGTGATCATAACAAAAAATCTATAAATACAACAGTGCCATGGAGACAAGATGTGAACAGCAATGACTACTAACTTTATGTCAGTCCCAGAATAGGCCACCAATGGAAACTTCAGTTGACAGATGGCTGGGCTCATTTCAAGCTGTAGTGAGGAGAGCCCACAATAAAAGCCTCCCCATCAGAAACATTACTCCAAATCCCCCTCAAAATAGCCTATGCTCCCCTAAACGTTTAAATATAACAATCGGATCAAAAACAATATTAAGGGTGGATAAAACATTAAGAACACCTGCTCTTTGCATGACATAGGCTGACCATGTGGATCCAGGTGAAAGCTATGATCCCTTATTGATGACACTTGTTAAATCCACTTCAATCAGTGTAGACGAAGGGGAGGAGACCGGTCAAAGAAGGATTTTTAAGCCTTGAGACATGGATTGTGTATGTGTGCCATTCAGAGGGTGAATGGGCAAGACAAAATATTTAAGTGCCTTTGAACTGGGTATGGTAGTAGGTGCCAGGCGCACCGGTTTGAGTGTGTCAAGAACTGCAACGCTGCTGGGTTTTTCACGCTCAACAGTTTCCCATCTGTATCAAGAATTGTCCACCACCCAAAGGACATCCAGCCAACATTACACATCGGTGGGAAGCGTTGGAGTCAACATGGGCTAGTATTCCTGTGGGCAAAAGGGGATGCAACTCAATATTAGGAAGGTGTTCCTAAGATTTTGTACACTCTGAGTATGTCTGATAATGGAGACATCGCTGGTACACTCACTCTGCAGGTTGTCCATACTTGGTATCCCCTTACACTTTTTGATCACGTAATGTCCATGATTGGCTAGTAGGGAGTCCACACACTTAAGCCCAATGTCCATACTGGCATACCATTTAGAATGCATGCCTAATATATTGCTTCATACCAAGAAATATGCAAGTGTGGATAGTTCTTTAGACACTAAAAGGGAAGAACTCAATCCAACAGAGAATGCTGCCTTTAAGGCAGGGGTGTCAAACTAATTCCACGGAGGGCCAAGTGTCTGCAGGTTTTTGTTTTTTCCTTTCAATTAAGACCTAGACAACCTGCTGAGGGGAGTTCCTTACTAATTAGTGACCTTAATTAATCAATCAAGTACAAGGGTGGAGTGAAAACCCGCAGACACTCGGCCCTCCATGGAATGAGTTTGACACTCCTTAAGGAGTTTAGAGAGGAGGAGGCGAAGGGGGTGAGTGTGTCTAGGCTGTCCAGGCACCTCTGGTGGACAGGCTAACATCATCAGCTGGCAGGCGATACCATACTCTATCTAGTGACATGACAGATCCTAAGAAAAGCTTATTTTGCCCAGTGATGATTTGCACATGGTCTGGTATGACTGACTCTGAGAGAGAGAGATTGTAGCTAGGCTTTTTTCTCCCTCCTCTAACTTAGCTCTCCCCAACCATAAATCCACCACGAAAATCAACACAAAAACACGCCAACCCCCTCCGGAAAGACCTATCAATAATAATAATAATAAAATGACATGTTCGTCGAATAGTGATGAAAACCATGACACCGACCCAATTAAATCTTGCCTAATCGTGTGCGGTGTCTATCTAATTTAACCCTAATCCTGTGGCATGCATCGTCTGTGTTGAATACCTACAGTGGCATGTGAAAGTATTCACCCCCCTTGGCATTTTTCCTATTTTCCCTATAATTCCAGTTACAACCTGGAATTTAAATTGATTTTTGGGGGGTTTGTATCATTTGATTTACACAACATGCCTACCACTTTGAAGATTCCAAATATTTTTTCTTGTGAAACAAACAAGAAATAAGACAAAAAAACAGAAAACTTGAGCGTGCATAACTATTCACCCCCCCAAAGTCAATACTTTGTAGAGCCAACTTTTGCAGCAATTACAGCTGCAAGTCTCTTGGGGTATGTCTCTATAAACTTGGCACATCTAGCCACTGGGATTTTTGCCCATTCTTCAAGGCAAAACTGCTCCAGCTCCTTCAAGTTGGATGGGTTCCGCTGGTGTACAGCAATCTTTAAGTCATACCACAGATTCTCAATTGGATTGAGGTCTGGGCTTTGACTAGGCCATTCCAAGACATTTAAATGTTTCCCCTTAAACCACTCAAGTGTTGCTTTAACAGTATGCTTATGGTCATTGTCCTGCTGGAAGGTTTCCCTCAAGAATTTCCCTGTATTTAGCGCCATCCATCATTCCTTCAATTCTGACCAGTTTCCCAGTCCCTGCTGAAGAAAAACATCCCCACAGCATGATGCTGCCACCACCATGCTTCAATGTGGGGATGGTGTTCTCGGGGTGATGAGAGGTGTTGGGTTTGCGCCAGACATAGCGTTTTCCTTGATGGCCAGAAAGCTCAATTTTAGTCTCATCTGACCAGAGTACCTTCTTCCATATGTTTGGGGAGTCTCCCACATGCCTTTTGGCGAACACCAAACGTGTTTGCTTATTTTTTTCTTTAAGCAATGGCTTTTTTCTGGCCATTCTTCCGTAAAGCCCAGCTCTGTGGAGTGTATGGCTTAAAGTTGTCCTATGGACAGATACTCCAATCTCTGCTGTGGAGCTTTGCAGCTCCTTCAGGGTTATCTTTAGTCTCTTTGTGCTTCTCTGATTAATGCCCTCCTTGCCTGGTTCGTGAGTTTTGGTGGGCGGCCCTCTCTTGGTAGGTTTGTTGTGGTGCCATATTCTTTCCATTTTTTAAATAATGGATTTAATGTTGCTCTGTGGGATGTTCAAAGTTTCTGATATTTTTTTATTACCCAACCCTGATCTGTACTTCTCTACAACTTTGTCCCTGACCTATTTGGAGAGCTCCTTGGTCTTCATGGTGCTGCTTGCTTGGTGGTGCCCCTTGCTTAGTGGTGTTGCAGACTCTGGGGCCTTTCAGAACAGGTGTATATATACTGAGATCATGTGACAGATCATGTGAGACTTAGATTGCACACAGGTGGACTTTATTTAACTAATTATGTGACTTCTGAAGGTAATTGGTTGCACCAGATCTTATTTAGGGGCTTCATAGCAAAGGGGGTGAATAAATAAGCACGAACCACTTTTTCGTTATTTATTTTGTAGAATGTTTTTAATTTCACTGTTTTGTGTATGTCCATTACATGAAATCGAAATAAAAATCCATTTAAATTACAGGTTGTAATGCAACAAAATAGGAAAAACGCCAAGGGAGGTGAATACTTTTGCAAGGCACTGTACACGTGAGTCACTGGCTAAGGAGAGTGCAGTGCGTTCATCAGCTCATTAAAACCTGTTGATTCTGGCTTGGGTGCAGGGGTAAAGGCATAGAGCAGTCTAGCAGCATGTAAACTGAGGGTATGTAGATCTGAGGGGGCCTATACATCTGCTAGTTTGACAGGGCTCAGGATAGGCTAGATATGTGCCTAGTATTTGCAGTCCGAGCATTTGAAGGGCAAACTCCTAAACAAAAACAGAAGCTCCAATAAAATACCTAAAAGTTGAACCCTTCACCACTGAGCGTAAACAAACACTTCTAGAAGTCAAAGGTCACCAATGCATGCAGAAGAAAAAAAGAAAAAAACGTTGAACACTCCCACCTTTTCAGAATATCTATCCCTATCTGTGAACATAAACAAACACGACTAAGCAAAGATCACCATTTCATGACCAATCATTAAACAGCACACGTCAATCTACTCGATCCACCAACTGAAGACCAAAAGTAAACCCATTCTACCTTTCCAGAATGTCTGTCTCCTCCTTTGAGTGTAAACAAACACGCCTAGAGAAAGGTAAACAATTCATGACCAATAACTTGGCTAACTGCACGTGCAACCTACGTATTTAAGCAATTAAAGAGGCCTTGTGATGAAATGAGGTCAACGTCTATTAATTCCATCCCAATTAAATTTGCATTGCAGTTTCAGGTTGTGGTGATGAGTGAGTGGGAACTCAAACCCTCCTCTCCTCTGGATTCCTATGCAGCCCCATACAGCCATACAGTCCTTCCCTCCTGTTCCCCAGCAACAGAGGCTCTGGGGTGAAGTTTCCCCTCCTCCCCAATCCTAACCTTAACCATTAGTGGCGTAAATGTAAAACTGACCCAAGATCAGCGTCTATCTTAGGGGCAACTTCTCCCTATGCTGCACCAGACCTCCAGAGAGAGACAGGTCAGCAGTAGCCTAGATCCTTTTGGACTAGACTGATGATCATGCCTGGAATGCCAACAGCACCTGCTGGGTCTTTTAGACTTTAGCATTCAAGCAGCAAAATGTACCACATATATTTATATGTGAACAGGGGTCATAATCAATTTCCTCCTTGCATATTTCATAAGTTATCTTCCTTTGATCTAAATCAGGGATGGGCCGGCGGATTAATTCCAAAATACGTATAGAAGCACAGACACATACAGAGACAAGCACTTCCGAACAACATGCATGCTAACAAACTCTCAGACACACATACACCAATAAATCCTGCAGATGGGCTCTTTGTCTTCTATTAATAGGCTATGTTCCATAAATACCAGCCTCTCTCCCCCCCCCGCCTTTCTCTCCCCCCTCTCTCTCCCCCCTCCCTCCCTTTCCTCCCTCCCTCCCTCCCTCCCTCCCACTCTCTCTCAGTCCTCCCTGTGCTGCCCCAGGCCAGGCCAGGCTGGTTGCTGTGCTGCGATGACCTTGTCTCTGGGGCTTCAACAGGCATCACTGCCCTTGACTCCTCCAGCATTGGTGGATGGTGCTGGCACACTGGGTTTACAGTGAGTGGGGAGATTCGGAACACATCGATACACCAAAGCCCAGAGCACTGAGGATGGATCGATACAAAGCCTGCACAGTCACAGCACTCCATTTCCTTAAACATGACATGGCCAATAGTTTAGTCCTTCTGCTCTAAACTATGGCAGTGTCCCACTTCTTTTAAAGCGTGCACTTTCACACTCCCCTTCATGGTAGGAAGAAGTGTGAAGAATTGGGATGCACACAGGGTTTGAGCTAGACTGGAAAACCCCCAGGAAGCTGGTTTGGAGACTGGAGAGAGATGCCCTTTGAGGGCGTTGACAGATGCATAATGTAGACAACGACGGGCTGGCTTTAGCTGGTTTTGGATGTCATGTTGTTGTTCTGCTTTCATTTCCAGAGGTAACGACAGGTGGACAGAGTGGCACGTGTTGAATGGATACAGGATGGTGTGACAGCGTCTGGAAAAAGAGGAACCCTTTTCCTTACCCTCTTGTTCAAAAGTAGTGCACTATGTGGGGGGATACGGTGCCATTTGGGACGCGGGCAGCGCATGTACTGACACAATCTGATACAGTACTAAACAGCAGGAGTTTGTGATGTAGGGGTAGGGCTCAAACAACATGCCCACCCTCCTGGATGCCCTTCTACGATACTGCCATATCACATGATGTCGTTATGATGCAGTGGAAAGAGAAGGAGAAGGGCTGAACCCTTACCGCTGGTTGGCATGCCATAGAGGGGGACAGGAGGTATCTGGTTGGCATGCCATAGAGGGGGACAGGAGGTATCTGGTTGGCATGCCATAGAGGGGGACAGGAGGTATCTGGTTGGCATGCCATAGAGGGGGACAGGAGGTATCTGGTTGGCATGCCATAGAGGGACAGGAGTACGGTTGGCATGCCATAGACGGGGACATGAGGTATCTGGTTGGCATGCCATAGAGGGGGACAGGAGGTATCTGGTTGGCATGCCATAGACGGGGACATGAGGTATCTGGTTGGCATGCCATAGAGGGGGACAGGAGGTATCTGGTTGGCATGCCATAGAGGGGGACAGGAGGTATCTGGTTGGCATGCCATAGAGGGGGACAGGAGGTATCTGGTTGGCATGCCATAGAGGGGGACAGGAGGTATCTGGTTGGCATGCCATAGAGGGGGACAGGGGGTATCTGGTTGGCATGCCATAGAGGGAGACAGGGGGTATCTGGTTGGCACTCTATAGAGTTTAAAACCTCCCCTATGAAAACTAACACAGTGAGTGTAGATATAACACTGATCCCAGATCCCAGTGTGTGTGTGTATATATGTGCGACAGCAGTGCATGTCAGGCAGCAGTGTGTGTGTGTGTGTGTGTGTGTATATGTGCGACAGCATTGCATGTCAGGCAGCAGTGTGTGTGTGGCTGCAGTTTTGGTGTGTCGGTGTGAGATGCTTAAAATAATTCATTTAACACCTGGCAAATCCCTACACGTGAGCTAAGCGTTTTCATCTGAGCGTAGCGGGTTTCCTCCTGCGTGCATGTCTAAAATGCCTCCAAGGCCATCGCCCTCCCATCTCCCTTTGTCGTCTGGTCGCTTCTCACTCTCTCCGGGTGTCAAAGCCCACGAGTGACACATTGTTCCGCCTGCTCTCCTGTCAACTCGAGGCAGATGCTCCGGTGTGGGGAGGAAGAAGAGGGGAAAGTATGACTGTATAGTAAAGTATGACATGACAAGGAGTCAGAGGAATTAGCTGAATGCAGGTCGGGGTACCAGACAAGGGAAAGGGGACCCAGGGGGCTCACTCTGTCGCTTGTATTTTCAATATACAGTGCATTCGGAAAGTATTCAGACCCCTTGACTTTTTCCACATTTTGTTATAAAATGGATTAACAAAAAATAAAATAAAACTCAATTTACACACAATACCTCACAATGACAAAGCAAAAACTGGTTTTTAGTTTAGTTTATAGTTTGGCAAATGTATAAAAAAAAACAAAAAACTGAAATATCAGATTTACATAAGTATTCAGACCCTTTACTCAGTACTTTGTTGAAGCACCTTTGGCAGCGATTACAGCCTCGAGTCTTCTTGGGTATGACGATACAACCTTGGCACACCTGTATTTAGGGAGTTTCTCCCATTCTTCTCTGCAGATCCTCTCAAGCTCTGTCAGGTTGGATGGGGAGCGTTGCTGCACAGCTATTTTCAGGTTTTTCCAGAGATGTTAGATCGGGTTCAAGTCCGGGCTCTGGCTGAGCCACTCAAGGACATTCAGAGACTTGTCCCGAAGCCACTCCTGCATTGTATTGGCTGTGTGCTTAGGGGGTCGTTGTCCTGTTGGAAGGTGAACCTTGGCCCCAGTCTGAGGTCCTGAGCACTCTGGAGCAGGTTTTCATCAAGGATCTCTCTGTACTTTGCTCCGTTCATCTTTCCCTCGATCCTGACTAGTCTCCCAGTCCCTGCCCCTGAAAAACATTCCCACAGCATGATGCTGCCACCACCATGCTTCACCATAGGGATGGTGCCAGGTTTCCTCCAGACGTGACACTTGGCATTCAGGCCAAAGAGTTTAATCTTGGTTTCATCAGACCAGAGAATCTTGTTTCCCATGGTCTGACAGTCTTTAGGTGCCTTTTGACAAACTCCAAGCGGGCTGTCATGTGCCTTTTACAGAGGAGTGGCTTCCATCTGGCCACTCTACCATAAAGGCCTGATTGGTGGAGTGCTGCAGAGATGGTTGTCCTTCTGGAAGGTTCTCCCATCTCCACACTCTGGAACTCTGGAGCTCTGTCAGAGTGACCGTCGGGTTCTTGGTCGCCTCCCTGACCAAGGCCCTTCTCCCCTGATTGCTCAGTTTGGCCAGGCAGCCAGCTCTAGGACGAGTATTGGTGATTTTAAACTTCTTCCATTTAATAATGATTGAGGCCACTGTGTTCTTGGGGACCTTCAATGCTGCAGAAATATTTGGTACCCTTCCCCAGATCTGTGCCTCGACACAATCCTGTCTCGGAGTTCTACGGACAATTCCTTCGACCTCATGGCTTGATTTTTGCTTTGACATGCACTGTCAACTGTGGGAACATGCACCCCCACACCATAACACCTCCTCCTCATGCTTTACGGTGGGAACTACACATGCAGAGATCATCCGTTCACCCACACCGCATCCCACAAAAACACGGCGGTTGGAACCAAAAATCTCAAATTTGGACTCCACCGGTCTAATGTCCATTGCTCGTGTTTCTTGGCCCAAGCAGGTCTCTTCTTATTATTGGTGTCCTTTAGTAGTGGTTTCTTTGCAGCAATTCGACCATGAAGGCCTGATTCACACAGTCCCCTCTGAACAGTTGCTGTTGAGATGTGTCTGTTACTTGAACTCTGTGAAGCATTTATTTGGGCTGCAATGAACTTATCCTCTGCAGCAGAGGTAACTCTGGGTCTTCCATTCCTGTGACGGTACTCATGAGAGCCAGTTTCATCATAGCGTTTGATGTTTTTTGCGGCTGCACTTGAAGAAACTTTAAAAGTTCTTGAAAGTTTCCGTATTGACTGACCTTCATGTCTTAAAGTAATGATGGACTGTCGTTTCTCTTTGCTTATTTGAGCTGTTCTTGCCATAATATGGACTTGGTCTTTTACCAAATAGGGCTATCTAGTGTATGTAAATGTCACATTATAGGGTATTGTGTGTAGATTGATGAGGGGAAAATAAACTATTTAATCCATTTTAGAATAAGGCTGTAATGTAACAAAATGTGGAAAAAGTCAAGGGGTCTGAATACTTTCCGAATGCACTGTATGCTGCTGCTACTCTGTTTATCATACATCCTGATGCCTAGTCACCTTACCCCTATACATATCTACCTCTATCACTCCAGTATCCCTACACATTGTAAATATCTTATTGGAACTGACTGACCCTGTATATAGTATGCTTACTTTCTCGTTCTTATTTCTTATTTTTATAGCTTGTGTGTTTTTGTTCTACCTTATGTTATTTTGAGTATTACATTGTTATTGATTACTGCATTGTTGGGGTAGGAGCTTGCAAGAAAGGCATTTCACTGTACCTGTGCATGTGACATTAAAACCTGAGAGAGAGAGAGAGAGAGAGGGCATCTTCAGAGTGCTGCGCCTGCTTAAGGGGTATCAGTTTTCTCACAACCACGTCTATGGGGGCCTGGTGGCTTCGCACGTACACAGCTTGTGGAGCTCTTCTACACACTGTTATTTTATGCCTGGGCGAGTGACCAGTGACCTTGAAGTTGAAGTTGGAGGGTAAAAATACCTAGGTGAAAAAGCAGCTAAGGAGGACTCACATACCAGGAAGTCACACGACGGAGGGAAAATATATCAACAATATACAGCCAGGTTCATAATTATTGGCACCCTTGATGAAGATGAAAAAAAAGACTGCATAAAATAAATTATAAAAATACTGAGCTATATTGTATGCTAAATTTTTTTGGGAAATTATATTATTTTATACTAACACAAATTCTCAAGATATATATATATTTTTTACAATTAATAAAGAAAATCTCACAAAGAAGGGTGTCAAAATTATTGGCACCCCTGTTTTCAGTACTCAATGACCCTTGGGAGGATAACGACACTGAGGCTTTTTCTCAAATGTTTTATGAGATTGGAAAACACATTGGGATGGATCTTAGACCATTCCACCATAGAGAATCTTTCCAGATCCTTGATATCCTTCGTCTGCGCTTATGGACTTTCCTCTTCAATTCAAACCACAGGTTTTCAATGGGATTCAAGTCTGGAGACTGAGATAGCCATTGAAAAATTATTTTTATGTGTGCTTGGGGTTATTGTCTTGCTGGAAGATCCACTTGCGGCTTCCTCCTGGCAGAGGCAGATCTGAAAAAATGATGTATGGCGGAATGGTCTAAGATCCCTCCGAACGTGTTCTCCAATCTCATAAAATATTTTAGAAAAAGGATCAGTGTCTTTATCCTTGCAAGGGGAGGGTGTTATAGTATTGAAAACAGGGATGCAAACCCCTATCTTTTTGCTATTATTTTTATTACTTGTTAAACAAAATCTCTTTCTCTGAGCAATTGTGTTAGTATAAAATAATATCCCAATTTTTTTTGCATACAATATAGCTCAGTATTTGTATTATTTATTTTAGAGTCTTTGTTACTCGTCGTTATCAAAGTGTGAATAATTATGGACCTGACTGTACATTAATCACACGTTAAAGACAAATGACTGTAAGTGTATACTAGGGGTGTACGTGTGTGCGTGCATTTGTTTGTATGTGTGTGTGTGTGTGTGTGTGTGTGTGTGTGTGTGTGTGTGGAGACTGGGGAACTCATGTAACCTTCAAAGACAAAACTATCCCCTACAATTTAGTCTTGTACCTTTTACCACAGAATTGGCCAAAATAACTACTTTCTCTGCAAACTACACGTGTCCGACTCTGACATAACCTATGTGCTAATCTCGTTTGGCCTTGTACTTCTCTGTCTCCATGATAGATACCGGGTCTGCTCTAACTAAATGCTTCCTGTTCCTCTGTGATCATTATCTGGATCCTGGCCTATCACATGCCGATCCTGGATGTGATTGTAATCAGACTGGCCTATCACACGCTGACCCTGGCTGTGGTCATTATCTGGCTGGCCTTTCACACGCTGACCCTGTATGCCCTTCCAAGGATTCCTCCTCAATGAGGCTGAACAGAGGACTGTAAAAGCACTGCCGTTGTAAAAAGGTCTTCATCGTTGACATTTGATTGATTTATTGACTCCCTTTTCCCCTTCCTTTCCATCTACAAAGTCAATGGGAGATGGGCCAGACATCGCTAGAGGAAAGGAAGGCGAATTCGTGTACAGTAAAAGAGAATACTGGACCTGATTTGAAAAACATTTGCAGTAGATGTTGCCAGAGATTTTAAATGACGTAGTGTTTCGAGCGATGTGAGTCATCATTAGGCCAATGTCAGATCAGATAGCCTTATCAATCAATGGTACTTTCCCCTTCCGTTCCCCTGATGGAGAAAAATGCCCCTATCTACCCTCTGACCAGCTTCTCAGGGCATGGGGTAGGAGGTTGGACATAGTTTCCTTATCTGAACTGGCTTATCAGTGAAGTGGACGGAAACTGATGAGAACAACTCCATTCCGTGTCTAGTGTCATCTATTCCGGGAATGGTCCATTTCCAATATTATGTAAAAGGTAGAGATAGTGTGGAATTCACTAGACACCCAACAGAAGAAAAGGGACCGGAATGAGGAGGGGCTACCTGAATTCGAAAACGCTCTTTTACGTTGCTAAATGTTTTTTCCTTAGTAAGTTTTTTTTATGTTGCACTAATGAATGACCCACTTTCAGGTACTGGGGATTGATAATGGAGAAGAGGAGTGTTATTAGTCTCACCAGCTCTGAGGAGGAGCCCCTGAACCTCCGTAGGATTTTCATCTGAGCCAGGCTGAGTCTCTTGCCCCTGGGCTCTACACCCTTGCTGAAGCACGCCACTTGGAACACAGACGCATGCGGTGGGTGTCTGGACGACGCCACTGGAAACAGAAGGGGCAGAGCTCTTCTTCAGGGACGGGCTCGAGCTTGGATGGAGCTGGGAGAGGAGAGGGGGGAGAGGAGGGAACAAGTTATATTATATAAACTAAATATTTGGAATTGAATTGAGAGTACAATAAATAGATTGAGTGGGGAACATGAGTATACAATAATAAATAAAAGTGAGGACATCCTGCTATTCTGAGGATGGTCTCTCCTGGGCCGGTTTCCTAAAAGCTAAGTGCATCGTTAGAACCTTTGTAGGAGTGTCGTTAAATCTCAGAGCTGTTTACCAAAACCATCGTTACTAAAGTTGCACTTGAAAACACTTGTTATTTACCAACTGCCTCAGACCACTCATAGAAATGCTACAGTGCCTTCAGAAAGTATTAATACCCCTTGACTTATTTCACATTTTGTTGTGTTAAAGCATGAATTCAAAATGGATTAAATTCCTAGTCCTTGACGATGACAAGCATACCCATAACATGATGCAGAAACCACCATGCTTGAAAACATTAAGAGTGGTACTCAGTGTTGGATTTGCCCCAAACATAACGCTTTGTAGTCAGGACATAAAGTTAAATTTCTTTGCCACATTTTTTGCAGTTTTACTTTAGTGCCTTGTTGCAAACACGATGCATGATTTCTTATTTTCCATCTTTTCACTCTGTCATTTAGATTAGTGTTGTGGAGGAACTACAATGTTGTTGATCCATCCTCAGTTTTGTCCTATCACAGCCATTAAACTCTGTAAAAAACTGTTTTAAAGTCACCATTGGCCTCAAAGTGAAATCCCTGAGCGGTTTCCTTCCTCTTCATGAGTTAGGAAGGACGTCTGTATCTTTGTAGTGACTAGGGTGTATTGATACACCATCCAAAGTGTAATTAATAACTTCACCATGCTAAAACGGATATTCAATGTCTGCTTTTTTTTTTAACCCATCTATCAATAGGTGCCCTTCTTTGCGAGGCACTGGAAAACCTCCCTGGTCTTCGTGGTTGAATCTGTGTTTGAAATTCACTGCTCGACTGAGGGGCCTTACCAATAATTGTATGTGTGGGGTACAGAGATGAGGTAATCTTTCAAAAATCATGTTAAACACTATTATTGCACACAGAGTCCCATGCAACCTATTATGTGACTTGTTATGCAAAAATGTTATCCTGAATTTATTTAGGTGTGCCATAACCAAGAGGTTGAAAACTTAACCTCAAGACATTTCAGCTTTTAATTTTGTATTAATTTGTAAACATTTCTAAAAACATAATTCCACTTTGACATTATGGGGTATTGTGTGTAGGCCAGTGACACAAAATCTCAACTTAATCCATTTTAAATTCAGGCTGTAACACAACAAAATGTGGAAAAATTCCAGGGGTATGAATACTTTATACACAGAAGATATCTGCTAAACATAGAATCAAAATGTTTATCTGTCTCTCTGTGATTGCCAATAACTTAGGAATGACGTTGACTACAAACACAACGTTTCCAATGTCTTTGCAATTGTTTCAAACAAGCGGAGGATAGCCTAATGAAAACCGAAATGACAGTATTAACAGATACAGTATATGCTACATAGACCTATACAGTGCATTCGGAAAGTGTTCAGACCCCTTGACTTTTCCACATTTTGTTACGTTAGCCTTATTCTAAACTAGATTTTTTTTTATCTCATCATTTTACACACAATAGCCCATAATGACAAAGCGAAAACAGGTTTTTAGATTTTTTTGCTAATTTATTACAAATAAAAAACAGAACTACCTTTTCAGATAAGTATTCAGAACCTTTGCTATGAGACTCGAAATTGAGCTCAGGTGCATCCTGTTACCATTGATCATCCTTGAGATGTTTCTACAACTTGGAGTCCACCTGTGGTAAATTCAATTGATTGGACATGATTTGGAAAGGCACACACCTGTCTATATAAGGACCCACAGTTGACAGTGCATGTCAGAGCAAAAACCAAGCATAGATGTCGAAGAAATTGTAGAGCTCCGAGACAGGATTGTGGCGAGGCACAAAGGGTCTGAATATTTGCGTAAATGTGATTTTTAATACATTTGCACAAATTTCAAAAAAGTTTTGGGTTTGTCATTATGGGGTATTGTGTGTAGATTGATGAGGGAAAACATCTATTTAACCCATTTTAGAATTAGGCTGTAAGGTAACAAAATGTGGAAAAAGTCAAGGGGTCTGCATACTTTCTGAATGCACGGTATATTTCAATTATATTTAAATCAATTTCATGTTAAATCAATTGGGTTCTATTTTGCTAAGTGTAGGCTACTGTCAAATGTTTTGCCTCAATTAATATATTTAATAATAATAATAATAATAATAATATGCCATTTAGCAGACGCTTTTATCCAAAGCGACTTACAGTCATGCGTGCATACATTTTTGTGTATGGGTGGTCCCGGGGTTCGAACCCACTACCTTGGCGTTACAAGCGCCGTGCTCTACCAGCTGAGCAATGTGATTTAGTGCATTATTATCGGCTATAGTTGGTAATAGCCTCTCTCTCTAGGAGCTGATCCATTGTCAGGCCTATTGTGGAATAATTATAATGGGTAAAGGTAAGGTAAAATGTGAATGGAGAAAGCTGATCCAAGACCAGCATTGCCTTTCTTTCGATCCTATCAGTATTGTAATATGGCTTTTTTTATTGCCTTGGCTTGCCCAGTGATTTTACCCACGCACTGCTACTAATCAGTATCGACACATGCTCCAACGAGGCACTTAGATCATTCGCTATCTGCGTGGTGTTTTGGGAAACGCATGTTATATTTTCGACCGTTGTAGGAACGTACATCGTTAACACTCATAAACCTAAATTCCATCGCTATCAGGAAACGGGGCCTGGTCTTTGTTTCATTAAGGGGGCAAAGCTCTAGGACAACACTCTAAACAAATCTCCACCTTCCCCTTTGTCTTCTGTCTGACATTAGTCCTGTACAGTACCGAGAGTTCTGTGTGTGTGTGTGTGTGCGCAAGAGGTAAGGTCTGATGGGGACAGTACCCACCTCAGTGAGATTAGCATGGGATTTTAGTGTTTTATCAGCGACAATTCCTTCCCTCCTGCCTAGTGCTTACAGCACGACCTTGTCTGGGCATTCTCACACTGTGCTTCAACAGCAAGAGATAAATGCAAGAAATTAACTAGCCTAAATTGTAACTGGTCATTTCCATGTAAAAGGACCCAGGAGCACAAACGTGCATGTCAAATTGGGGTTCAAATGAAAGCTAAGTCTATTTTTTATTTTAATTAAGGCATATATACATTTTTCTACCGAAGGCTTTGATTTCTGGTCAAACAGATGGAAAAAGGGTCTTAGAAAACATCTACCAGAAATTATTTAAAGGTATTAGAAATACAGTACCAGTCAAAAGCTTGGACACACCTACTCATTCAAGGGTTTTTCTTTATTTTTACTATGAAATAACATATATGGAATAATGCAGCCACCCTTTGCCTTGACAGCTTTGCACACTCTTGGCATTCTCTCAACCAGTCAGTGTTTCATGTCATAATGTCATAGCTGACACCCATTATTTTTACTCATTTTGTTCTTCCCATGTCTGTTTAATATCAAAATCGTATTTTTTTTTTTTTTTTACAAGATTGTTGTTAATATAGTTGCTAATAAAGAATGGATGTGATTAATTGAAACTCTAAATATGTTATATCAGAGATGTTGACATTTCATCTCTGTTTCAGTGAGTCTAATGATCATTTATGACCCTGTAAATTGAATTTTGGTACTTTGATTTCGTTTGGTATGGGTCTCTGTTCTGTTTTACATGAGAATCCAGCCACTGAATGGATTCCGGCATAGCTGTAGTCAAAGTTTTGGCCTGATTTATAGCAACTTCATCTAACCCTAGTCTTACTGTCACAGGTAACCAGGTAGCCAAATGTAACCAGGTGGTCCAACTGCTAGAAAAATGGCCAGTACACAGAACCAGACCTCAACTCTAGTGAATAACATCTACACACACTTTACATTTACATTGGGGTCATAGTGCAACAAACCGTTGGTGGAATTCTGTGTCAGGGTAGGAGCTGCAGATTAATTTTTTCCTTTTTGGAGGACAAAAATAAATGTTGTTTTACATACAGTACATGGCTTTAATTTTTTTTACATTAGTTACATAGCAAGAATAAAATAATTTGATACACATTACATCTAGATAGATAGTACTTGTACATTATACATCGTGTTTTCAGTCATAACTATTACAGAACACAAGCTTTTAAACCCAACTCTCAGCTACTCTCAGTCCATCCCACATATCTCTGTGATCCGCCCTCTCATGATATGTGCCATCTATTTTTCGACTATGATGTTTCACATTAATTCTGCACGTCATAGCTGACACCCCATTCTTTCTGCAAACATCGTTAACTTAATTCTGAGCAGATATTTAACAGAGTTTTTGGAAAATGTGGAGACACAAAAAACTGAGGGAGATTTTACAGAAATTCTGTTACCAAACTTTGCACAGTTCTTCCAGTAAATGTGTTTTTGTAAAATGTTCAGTGTAAATTGTTAAAAGTAGTCCTTGTGCATAGAGTTTGTTAAACTTTGAAATCAATGGGGTTTGGCATACATTTTAAGTGAAAATCTGAGTCTCAGCGCAATTCCGTTAACGTGGAATTGCCCATTGTCAACTTTTTACTTCTTTTAACTTAGGTTGATCATCTAGGCCTATTCCCAGCATGAAGCCTCTCAAAACCTTCAGAAGTGAGATCAATGGCGAAGTGACCTAATTCATATAATTTCAAATCACTCCATATTGGAAGTTAATTCATAAACTTAAATGGCCCCATTCTGTCACCAAACTAAGCCCTCGAGCCTCTACCCAGCAGACATTAAACAGACATCCCATCCAGCTCTCCTGACAAGCCACCCCCTGGAGATGTGATACAGGAAGGGGGGCTCTCTGCTGTGCTAATCTAATTAACATTATTTTAAGTGCACACTTAGTGGGAGATAAACACTGCCCTCTACTACCCAGTCAGAGCCCACTCTGGGCGAGATGCTATCAACAAAGAGTTTAAAGTCTAGAACGCAGCAAGGCTCCTTCTCGGGCCTCTATAGACATTTGATACAATCACAGAGCGTGGAGGAGAGATTGAAACGTCCTGTTTACTAACCAAACCTCCAGAAATAATAACTCAGATGGGTTGGCTAGGGTGGCAGGGGAAAAGAGGGTGAGGGGTAGGGGGTGAGCCCCTCCCAAACTACACTGAACGAAAATGTAAACGCAACATGTAAAGTGTTGGTCCCATGTTTCATGAACTGAAAGAAAATATCCCAGAAATGTTTCATACACACAAAAAGCTTTTGTGCACAAATTTGTTTACATCCCTGTTAATGAGCATGTCTCCTTTGTCAAGATAATCCATCCACCTGATAGGTGTGGCATAACAAGAAGCTGGTTAAACAGCATGATCATTACACAGGTGCACCTTGTGCTGGGGATAATAAAAGGCCACTCTAAAATGTGCAGTTTTGTCGCACAACACAATGCCACAGATGTCTCAAGTTGAGGGAGTGTGCAATTGGCATGCTGACTGCAGGAATGTCCACCAGCGCTGTTGCCAGAGAATTAATTTCTCTACCATAAGTCGCCTTCAATGTCGTTTTAGAGAATTTGACAGCACGTCCAACCGGCCTCACAACCACAGACCACATGTATAGTGTCGTGTGGGCAAGCGGTTTGCTGATGTCAACGTTGTGAATAGAGTGCCCCATGGTGGAGGTGGGGTTATGGTACGGGCAGGCATGAGCTACGGACAACGAACATAATTGCATTTTATCAATGGCAATCTGAATGCACAGAGATACCGTGACGAGATCCTGAAGCCCATTCATCCACCGTGCCATTCATCCACTGCCATCACCTCATGTTTCAGCATGATAATGCACGGCCCCATGTCACAAGGATCTGGACACAATTCTTGGAAGATGAAAATGTCCCAGTTCTTCCATGGCCTGCATACTCACCAGACATGTCACCCATTGAGCATGTTTGGGATGCTCTGGATCGACGTGTACAACAGCATGTTCCAGTTCCTGCCAATATCCAGCAACTTTGCACAGCCATTGAAGAGGATTGGGACATCATTCCAAAGGCTACAATCAACAGCCTGATCAACTCTATGCGAAGGACATGTGTCGCGCTGCATGAGGCAAATGGTGGTCACACCAGATACTGACTGGTTTTCTAAACCATGCCCCTACATTAAAAAAAAAGGTATCTGTGACCAACAAATGCATATCTGTATTCCCAGTCATGTGAAATCCATAGATTAGGGCCTAATTAATTTATTTCAATTGACTGATTTCCTTATATGAACTGTAACTCAGTAAAATATTTGAAATTGTTGCATGTTGCATATATATTTTTGTTCAGTATAGTAATTAGATTGTTCTCTGCAATATTATGACCTTATATGCTTGTACTTAACAGTGTTGATTAAATAAGAGCATTAGTTTGTTGTGACCATTGCTAGTTTAGACTACGCCGCTCCTGGTTGTATCTCTTCCATATTTCGGCGTTGGGAAGTAGATTGGACCAATCAAAATCAACTTGATACCCTTTTAATATTCATCTCCAGATCTGTGGCTTTCTATTCCTCTAACCCCGGTCAATCAATGTTGAGAGGGGCTGTTTCTATGGTGATTTCATTAAAGGGAAAGACTCAGAAATACACCAGGAAAACTACCTTGCCATGCAATCGAATCCACTTTTGAGAATTGTTATTTTGCTACCGTTTTACAATGCTATTTTGCAAGAAATATATATTTTGTTTCTCCTACAGACAACTTGACAGACAAGCCTTGCCTTGACAGACAAACCTTACCTTTGTGCTTTAAGTGAAAGGTACGTTAAACCATGTAAAGTTACTGGATTAAGAGAAGGAGAATAGTGAGGGGAGTTCAGAGGGACATGCAGGAGATTGCAGCTGCATATGCTGCTTTGGCTGCTGCTATTCCAGACTGTACCACTGGGGCGCATCCTCTTCAAAGTGAAAGTCATCATAACATTGATCCAATAGGCCATGGGCAAATTGCAATCCTTGTGGCACAGGAAAGAACCAACCCCTGTTTAGTAGATGCTGAGTTTGAGCCACCATCTGACATTCAAGCACTGAGAAGATAGTGAAGAGGAGGACTTTAGGACACAATTGGCAGAGTGGGCTATTGACAACATGATTCCTCACATTGCACTCTCAAAGCTATTGACAATTCTCTCCAATGATCTCTCCAGACCTGCCCAAAGACCCAAGAACCCTAATGTAAAAAAATACAGAACTCTCTGGTGGTATATATCACCACTCTGGAATTGTGCATGGAATACTGGCCCAGCTGATAGAATTCCCAGACTTGCAGACATTTAAGGCATTTCTATCCAAAGCATCATATTCCCCAGCATCATATTCACCACAGCAGCATGTGGAGGACAGCCATGGAGGTACAGTGGGGAAAAAAAGTATTTAGTCAGCCACCAATTGTGCAAGTTCTCCCACTTAAAAAGATGAGAGAGGCCTGTAATTTTCATCATAGGTACACGTCAACTATGACAGACAAATTGAGAAAAAGAAATCCAGAAAATCACATTGTAGGATTTTTTATGAATTTATTTGCAAATTATGGTGGAAAATAAGTATTTGGTCACCTACAAACAAGCAATATTTCTGGCTCTCACAGACCTGTAACTTCTTCTTTAAGAGGCTCCTCTGTCCTCCACTGGTTACCTGTATTAATGGCACCTGTTTGAACTTGTTATCAGTATAAAAGACACCTGTCCACAACCTCAAACAGTCACACTCCAAACTCCACTATGGCCAAGACCAAAGAGCTGTCAAAGGACACCAGAAACACAATTGTAGACCTGCACCAGGCTGGGAAGACTGAATCTGCAATAGGTAAGCAGCTTGGTTTGAAGAAATCAACTGTGGGAGCAATTATTAGGAAATGGAAGACATACAAGACCACTGATAATCTCCCTCGATCTGGGGCTCCATGCAAGATCTCACCCCGTGGGGTCAAAATGATCACAAGCAAAAATCCCAGAACCACACGGGGGGACCTAGTGAATGACCTGCAGAGAGCTGGGACCAAAGTAACAAAGCCTACCATCAGTAACACACTACGCCGCCAGGGACTCAAATCCTGCAGTGCCAGACGTGTCCCCCTGCTTAAGCCAGTACATGTCCAGGCCCGTCTGAAGTTTGCTAGAGTGCATTTGGATGATCCAGAAGAGGATTGGGAGAATGTCATATGGTCAGATGAAACCAAAATATAACTTTTTGGTAAAAACTCAACTCGTCGTGTTTGGAGGACAAAGAATGCTGAGTTGCATCCAAAGAACACCATACCTACTGTGAAGCATGGGGGTGGAAACATCATGCTTTGGGGCTGTTTTTCTGCAAAGGGACCAGGACGACTGATCCGTGTAAAGGAAAGAATGAATGGGGCCATGTATCGTGAGATTTTGAGTGAAAACCTCCTTCCATCAGCAAGGGCATTGAAGATGAAACGTGGCTGGGTCTTTCAGCATGACAATGATCCCAAACACACCGCCCGGGCAACGAAGGAGTGGCTTCGTAAGAAGCATTTCAAGGTCCTGGAGTGGCCTAGCCAGTCTCCAGATCTCAACCCCATAGAAAATCTTTGGAGGGAGTTGAAAGTCCGTGTTGCCCAGCGACAGCCCCAAAACATCACTGCTCTAGAGGAGATCTGCATGGAGGAATGGGCCAAAATACCAGCAACAGTGTGTGAAAACCTTGTGAAGACTTACAGAAAACGTTTGACCTGTGTCATTGCCAACAAAGGGTATATAACAAAGTATTGAGAAACTTTTGTTATTGACCAAATACTTATTTTCCACCATAATTTGCAAATAAATTCATTAAGAATCCTACAATGTGATTTTCTGGAATTTTTTTTCTCATTTTGTCTGTCATAGTTGACGTGTACCTATGATGAAAATTACAGGCCTCTCTCATCTTTTTAAGTGGGAGAACTTGCACAATTGGTGGCTGACTAAATACTTTTTTTCCCCACTGTATAGCGACATAACCTGAAAGGCCGCTCAGCAAGGAAGAAGCCACTGCTCAAAAACCGCCATAAAAAAGCCAGACTACGGTTTGCAACTGCACATGGGGACAAAGATCATACTTTTTAGAGCAATGTCCTCTGGTCTGATGAAACAAAAATAGAACTGTTTGGCCATAATGACCATCGTTATGTTTGGATTTAAAAGGGGGTGCTTGCAAGCCGAAGAACACCATCCCAACCGTGAAGCACGGGGGTGGCAGCATCATGCTGTGGGGGTGCTTTGCTGCAGGAGGGACTGGTGCACTTCACAAAATAGATTGCATTATGAGGAAGGAAAATTATGTGGATATATTGAAGCAACATCTCAAGACATCAGTCAGGAAGCTAAAGCTTGGTCGCAAATGAGTCTTCCAAATGGACAATGACCCCAAGCATACTTCAAAAGTTGCGGCAAAATGGCTTAAGGACAACAAAGTCAAGGTATTGGAGTGGCCGTCACAAAGCCCTGACCTCAAACCTATAGAATATTTGTGGGCAGAACTGAAAAAGCATGTGCGAGCAAGGAGGCCTACAAACCTGACTCAGTTACACCAGCTCTGTCAGGAGGAATGGGCCAAAATTCACCCAACTTATTGTGGGAAGCTTGTGGAAGGCTACTTGAAATGTTTGACCCAAGTTAAACAATTTAAAGGCAATACTACCAAATACTAATTGAGTGTATGTAAACTTCTGACCCACTGGGAATGTGATGAAATAAATAAAAGCTGAAATAAATCACTCTCTACTATTATTCTGACATTTCACATTCTTAAAATAAAGTCGAGATCCAAACTGACCTAAAACAGGGAATTTTTACTAGGATTAAATGTCAGGAATTGTGAAAAACTGAGTTTAAATCTTCACAAGGTCCTTTGCTGCTGTTCTGGGATTAATTTGCACTTTTCGCACCAAAGTACGTTAATCTCTAGGAGACAAAATGCGTCTCCTTCCTGAGCGGTATGACGGCTGCGTGGTCCCATGGTGTTTATACTTGCGTACTATTGTTTGTACAGATGAACGTGGTACCTTCAGGCGTTTGGAAATTGCTCCCATGGATGAACTGGACTTGTGGAGGTCTACAATTTTTTTTCTGAGGTCTTGGCTGATTTCTTTTGATTTTCCCATGATGTCAAGCAAAGAGGCACTGAGTTTGAAGGTAGGCCTTGAAATACATCCACAGGTACACCTCCAATTGACTCAAATGATGTCAATTAGCCTATCAGAAGCTTCTAAAGCCATGACATCATTTTCTGGAATTTTCCTAGCTGTTTAAAGGCACAGTCAACTTAGTGTATGTACATTTCTGACCCACTGGAATTGTGATACAGTGAATTATAAGTGAAATAATCGGTCTGTAAACAATTGTTGGAAAAATTACTTGTGTCATGCACAAAGTAGATGTCCTAACCGACTTGCCAAAACTATAGTTTGTTAACAAGAAATGTGTGGAGTGGTTAAAAAACGAGTTTTAATGACTCCAACCTAAGTGTATGTAAACTTCCGACTTCAACTGTAGATGTGCAGAAGATGATGTGCAAATAGAGATACTGGGGTGCAAATGAGCAAAATAAATAACAATGTAAACAACAATATGGGGATAAGGTAGTTGGGTGGGCTAATTACAGATTAGCTGTGTACAGGTGCAGTGATCGGTAAGCTGGTCTAACAACTGATGCTTAAAGTTAATGAGGGAGATAAGTGTCTCCAGCTTCAGAGATTTTTGTAGTTTGTTCCAGTCATTTGCAGCAGAGAACTGGAAGGAATGGCGGTCAAAGGAGGTGTTGGCTTTGGGGATGACCAGTGAGATATACAGTGAGGGAAAAAAGTATTTGATTCCTTGCTGATTTTGTACGTTTGCCCACTGACAAAGAAATGATCCGTCTATAATTTTAATGGTAGGTTTATTTGAACAGTGAGAGACAGAATAACAACAAAGAAATCCAGAAAAACGCATGTCAAAAATGTTATACATTTATTTGCATTTTAATGAGGGAAATAAGTATTTGATCCCTCTGCAAAACATGACTTAGTACTTGGTGGCAAAACCCTTGTTGGCAATCACAGAGGTCAGACGTTTCTTGTAGTTGGCCACCAGGTTTGCACACATCTCAGGAGGGATTTTGTCCCACTCCTCTTTGCAGATCTTCTCCAAGTCATTAAGGTTTCGAGGCTGACGTTTGGCAACTCGAACCTTCAGCTCCCTCCACATATTTTCTTTGGGATTAAGGTCTGGAGACTGGCTAGGCCACTCCAGGACCTTAATGTGCTTCTTCTTGAGCCACTGTGTGTTTTGGGTCATTGTCATGCTGGAATACCCATCCACGACCCATTTTCAATGCCCTGGCTGAGGGAAGGAGGTTCTCACCCAAGATTTGATGGTACATGGCCCGTCCATCGTCCCTTTAATGCGGTGAAGTTGTCCTGTCCCCTTTGCAGAAAAACACCCCCAGAGCATAATGTTTCCACCTCCATGTTTGACAGTGGGGATGGTGTTCTTGGGGTCATAGGCAGCATTCCTCCTCCTCCAAACACGGCAAGTTGAGTTGATGCCAAAGAGCTCCATTTTGGTCTCATCTGACCACAACACTTTCACCCAGTTCTCCTCTGAATCATTCAGATGTTCATTGGCAAACTTCAGACGGGCACGTATATGTGCTTTCTTGAGCAGGGGGACCTTGCGGGCGCTGCAGGATTTCAGTCTTTCATGGCGTAGTGTGTTACCAATTGTTTTCTTGGTGACTATGTTCCCAGCTGCCTTGAGATCATTGACAAGATCCTCCCGTGTAGTTCTGGGCTGATTCCTCACCGTTCTCATGATCATTGCAACTCCACGAGGTGAGATCTTGCATGGAGCCCCAGGCAGAGGGAGATTGACAGTTATTTTGTGTTTCTTCCATTTGCGAATAATCGCACCAACTGTTGTCACCTTCTCACCAAACTGTTTGCCGATGGTCTTGTAGCCCATTCCAGCCTTGTGTATGTAGGTCTACAATCTTGTCCCTGACATCCTTGGAGAGCTCTTTGGTCTTGGCCATGGTGGAGAGTTTGGAATCTGATTGATTGATTGCTTCTGTGGACAGGTGTCTTTTATACAGGTAACAAACTGAGATTAGGAGCACTCCCTTTAAGAGTGTGCTCCTAATCTCAGCTCGTTACCTGTATAAAAGACACCTGGGAGCCAGAAATCTTTCTGATTGAGAGGGGGTCAAATACTTATTTCCCTCATTAAAATGCAAATCAATTTATAACATTTTTGACATGCGTTTTTCTGGATTTTGTTGTTGTTATTCTGTCTCTCACTGTTCAAATAAACCTACCATTAAAATTATAGACTAATAATTTATTTGTCAGTGGGCAAACGTACAAAATCAGCAGGGGATCAAATACTTTTTTCCCTCACTGTACCTGCTGGAGCGCATACTACGGGTGGGTGTTGCTATGGTGAGCTAAGATAAGGCGGGGATTTGCCTAGAAGTGATTTAAAGATGACCTGGAGCCAGTGGGTTTGGCGACGAATATGTAGTGAGGGCCAGCCAACGAGAGCGTACAGGTCACAATGGTGGGTAGTATATGGGGCTTTGGTGACAAAACGGATGGCACTGTGATAGACTTCATCCAATTTGCTGAGTTGAGTGTTGGAAGCTATTTTGTAAATGACATCGCCGAAGTCAAGGATCGGTAGGATAGTCAGTTTTACGAGGGCATGTTTAGCAGCATGAGTGAAGGAGGCTTTGTTGCGAAACAGGAAGCCGATTCTAGATTTAACTTTGGATTGGAGATGCTTAATGTGAGTCTGGAAGGACAGTTTACGGTATAACCAGACACCTAGGTATTTGTAGTTGTCCACATATTCTAAGTCAGACCCGCCGATAGTAGTGATTTTAGTCGGGCGGGCGGGTGCAAGCAGCGTTCGATTGTTGATCCAGGGAACCAGGACTGGCCCTCATTATCTGATATATTTTGCACACACACAATCATTTACAGTACTTGTAAATACTTATAGGAAATCACAAACCGTTTTTTAAATGGACATGGCATCCAATAAATAATCAAAGTATATGCAAATAAGTGGCGAAGGGGAGTAGGCATGCCGCTGCCATGATGCTGCAAAAGCATATAGTCTCCGACTGGCAGCTGTTGTGTTCGTGGGTCGGGATAAGGGCGGAAAACCGCATCGTGAACGGCAGGAGCACGGCTGCCGCTTGACAAAGCGTCATATCGCCCCGTGAATGAGGCGATTGGCAAAAAAGCTGTTGCACGGCGCGCGACCACTCTGGAGGGATGCCGGCCTCCCGATTGCTCATTGCTAACTGAACCTGAGCTGCCGAGGAGAGCCCCCGATGACAACACCGGCTACATACTCAGTCTCCACTGAGGACGTACTGTGTGTAAGTCATTCAAACGTGTTAACCCTCACAAGGCTGCCGGCCCAGACGGCATCCCTAGCCGTGCCCTCAGAGCATATGCAGACCAGCTGGCTGTTGTGTTCTCTGACATCTATATTATTAAATGTTTTTTGTTTTTTTTACTTGGTGCACACACCCCCTCAATGGTCATGCTGCTCCCTCCCCTCATCAGTCTTTACTCTGCCTCCACCCCAATGGACATTTATTTATTCATCACTGCTACAGTTGTTATGATGTGTATGTGTTTATACAGTGCTATTTCTATTGTTGTTTATTACCATTTTAATTATTTTATTTGACTTAGTCCTGCATGTTGGAGCTCGAAGCCTAAAATGTTCACTGTATCCTGCAATCACACCTGCAACCCTGTACATGTGACTATTAAACACTCTGAATCTGAATCTCCCATAATCAGTCCTTTACAATATGAGGCAAAACAAATCTGGAGAAAGTCTTACCGGGTAAAAGTAACGACCCCTAAATACATCAGTAATCCATCCCGACCGGTGCCTTTTAATAAAAAAACATTTCCATTTTAAAATGTCTACCACAAATGTCCTTGCTCAGGTGATTGAGAGTAAAAACAGGCCAGGGGATTTCCGAGGTAACTGGCCCAGGCCCAACTCAAGCACAGGCCACACGAGCACCGCAAAGTACATCCGCACACTGGGCCCAAGGCTTAGAGCAGGGGTCGGACACAGGCGGCTCGCAGGCCAGTTTTGGGCCCCCCAAAGTTTTTAAGAAAACATATATATAGTATAGACTTTCGTTTTTCGTCAAAAAAGCCCAAAATTATCACGTGATTGTGTCTCAATGTAATCATGGTATGAAATTATTATATTTGAAAATAACAATCTCTTTTTGGTTTTGGTCAATTTGCAGTGTACAAATTATTATAATTATTTACCGGCCGCCCAACCTTTCACTCAGACAAAAATAGGCCTGCGGCTGAATCTAGTTGTCTACCCCTAGCTTAGAGGATTTCTCCAGAAATTCAATTATTATTTCGATCTCTAACTACAGTATAATGCAGTCGTCACTGTGTGAAATAGAAAGGTGTGGTGGGGTACAGAGATGGGGTAGTCATTCAAAAATCATGTTAACCACCATTATTGAACACGGAATGAGTCCATGCAACTTATTATGCGATTTGTTAAAGCATATTTTTACTCCTGAACTTATTTATGCTTACCATAACAAAGGTGTGTAATACTTATTGAGTCAAGATATTTGTTTTTATTCATTAATTTCAAAAATGTTTATAGAACAGAAAATTCCACTTTGACATTATTGGGGTTTTGTGTGTAGATCAATGACACACAATCTCAATTTAATCTCAATTTAATCCATTTAAAATTCAGGCTGTAACACAACAAAATGTGGAAAAAGTAAAGGGGTTTGAATACTTTCTGAATTCACTGTGTCTGTAAGGTGCCTCTGTCGAGCAGTGAATTTCAAACACAGATTCAACCACAAAGAACAGGGAGGTTTTCCAATGCACTGCAAAGAAAGGCACCTATTGGTAGATGGGTAAAAAAAATCAAATAATAGCAGACATTGAATATCCCTTTGAGCATGATGAAGTTATTATTTACACTTTGGATGGTGTATCAATATACCCAGTCACTACAAAGACACAGGCATCCTTCCTAACTCAGTTGCCGGAGAGGAAGGAAACTGCTCAGGGATTTCACCATGAGGCCAATCGTGATTTTCAAACAGTTACAGAGTTTAATGGCTGTGATAGGAGACAACTGAGGATGGATCAACAACATTATAGTTACTCCACAACACTAACCTAATTGACAGAGTGAAAAGAAGTAAACCTGTACAAAATACAAATATTTCTAAACATGCATCATGTTTACAAAAAGGCACTAAAGTAATACTGCAAAGAAAATTGGCAAAGCAATTTTGTCCTGAATACAAAGTGTTATGTTTGGGGCAAATCCAATCCAACACATTACTGGGTACCACTCTCCATATTTTCAAGCTTCAAGCATAGTAGTGGCTGCCTCATGTTATGGGTATACTTGTAATCGTTAAGGACTGGTGAATTCTTCAGGGGGAAAAAAGAAACGGAATGGAGCCAAGCACAGGCAAAATCCTTGAGGAAAACCTGGTTCAGTCTGTTTTTCACCAGACACTGGGAGATTAATTCACCTTTCAGCAGGACAATGACCGAAAACACAAGGCCAAATCTACACTGGCGTTGCTTACCAGAAGACAGTTGAAAATCTTTGGCAAGACCTGAAAATGGTTGTCTAGCATTGATCCACAACCAATTTGACAGAGCTTGAAGAATTTTGAAAATAATAATGGGAAATGTTGCACAATCCAGGTATGGAAATCTCTTAAAGACTTACCCAGAAAGACTCACAGCAGTAATTGCTGTCAAATAGGATTTTACAAAGTACTGACTCAGGGGTGTGAAAATGAATGTAAATATTTGTCAGTATTTCATATTCAATACATTTGCAAAAATGTCTAAAAACATGTTTTCACTTTGTCTTTATGGGGTATTGTGTGTAGATGGGAGAGAAAATAAATCATAAATCAATTGAATCCATTTAAAATTCAGGCTGAAACACAACTAAATGTGGAATAAGTCGATGGGTATGAATACTTTCGGAAGGCACTGTGTATCGCCCAGAGGGCTCACTGGCTCAGGATGGCTAACAGACAGCCATTGGCACTAAGATGGCACGGCACAGTCTCTGCCAGCTGGGTCTCACTGTCAGCTCATTGAGACTGCCTGCTATTGGAATTGATGTATGCAAACACACAGGAACAGGAGTATCAAAACATTAGACATTTTGTAGGCAACAAAACAGACCTGGTTAGGCTCCCGAGTGGCGCAGTGGTCTAAGGCACTGCATCTCAGTGCTTGAGGTGTCACTGCAGACCCCCTGGTTCGATTCCAGGCTGTATCACAACCGGCCGTGATTGGGAGTCCCATAGGGCGGCGCACAATTGTCCCAGCGTCGTCCGGGTTTGGCCGGTGTAGGCCGTCATTGTAAATAAGAATTTGTTCTTAACTGACTTGCCTAGTTAAATAAAGGTAAAATAAAAACTCAGATACAGTATGTGGTTACAAAATTAATTACGTTGTTTCAAGACCAAAATTGATACCAATGACATCGGCTCTCAAAAATAGACTCAAAAAGAACAATACCAAAACGGAACAAATAAACTCAGATACAGTATTTCCTTGTCTAAAGGTATAACTTCAACCGAATTGCACTTAGCTACTCTGCCACCTAGTGTCACTATATGATCATTACATCAACAAATGAGGGGAAAAATAGATTTAGCTAGCTAGAGTACTAATTAGAGAGAGGGGAGACTTACATAATAGAGTAGTGAAGCCGCCATTAAAAACTTGTGACTATTCAGTGCTGCCAACTCTCACGCATTTGGCACTCTTCTTCTTCGATGAGATTTAACGGCGGTTGGCATCCAATAAATGTTGCATTACCTACAGCTGCCACCACAACCTCAATTTTCTGCGACTTACGTTCCATCCCTGCAGTACAGTTGATAACCATTGCTATAAATGCTACAAATCCAATCTTACTGAAACATATCACTTGTTGGCCTATCCCTCTGTACTGGTACATATCTACTACTCACACCACTCCCCCCCCTTGACCCATCTTCCTCTACTTTCTTCACTGCCTCAGCATATGACAACTTCTGCACTACTCTAACCCTGGAAACCTCAACCTGCCTCTCTCGCACAGGACATTTCTGATCCCCAGGCCCATGGGCACCCCTACAATTAACACATTTACATTTTAGTCATTTTTATTTTTTCATACTCAACCCATACCACTACCTTCCCCAATGCTACACATTCCTTTGTCTCATGCCCCTCTGCACACTTCTCACACCTAGGAACCTCCCTCCTACACACTGCATGCCCATAAGCTTGACACCTGTAACAACGTAATGTATTCGGCACAAAAGCTCATACAGGATAACTTATATATCCTAACATCACTTTGTCGGGCAAAGACTCAACATCAAAAATCAAAAGAACAGACAATGACTCTATTTCACCACTCACACCACCCTGTCTGCATCGCACCAAGCGACAAGCATCACCAATACTGGGAATCTTCCCCTTCAGTTGGTCAACTTTTAGTAATCACTCCTTTCAAAGGCTCCCTTTTCTTAAGCGTAAAACAATTCACATCTCTTGCCCCCATTCGTTTAACGCGGAGCGCCTTCTCCCTCTGATGAGCAGAAACACAAACAATTATCACAAGACCACTTCTGGTTACCCTCACCGATTCCACAGCACTCAACTCTGTATTCACCCACCCTGAAACCACAAATGGATCAGCCAAAAGACAAGGTTCCACTTTTTCCAAAAACGTCCCTGCTACTGTCACAGACTCATCTTCATTCTGACCCTCGGTGCAATCCTCGGGTTCCAAGAACTTCACCACACCTTCCACCTCCGATACTTCACCCTCATTCACTTCCATTTCTCCTCCTGTCTTCAGCTCACTCTGCTTATACATTATACCATTCTTCTTTAACAAACCATCTTTCTGTCTGTAATAATACCCTTTTGTGGGGAAAAACTGATTGGCTGAGCCTTGCTCCACAGTGGGTGGGCCAGTCTCCCAAGTGGGTGGGCCGATGCCCTCCCAGACCCACCCATGGCTGCGCCCCAGTCCAGTCATGTAAAATCCATAGATTAGGGCCTAATAAATGTATTTCAATTGACTGATTTCCTTATATGAACTGAACTGTAACTCAGTAAAATCGTTGAAATGTTTGCATGTTGCTTTTATATTTTTGTTTAGTATATTTTATTTTCTAATTAATCTAGTGTATATTCAGTGCGTTAACTATTCAACTTTACCTCCTAATCGTTTTGAAATAAGAGCATATGCGCCTGCAATTCTACATCACGAGGATTAACCTCGGCAGCTTCATCCGGTAGAGCCATCGTTTTCCTTATATCGTAATATGAACCGCGGCAGATTGAAGCTTGATATTGGTTTAGTAGGCGTCCGGGACCAAGGCGATTGGATGCGCAGACTGCAGACTGGACAGACAAGTTCGTTCTCCGCTGATCAACGTTTATTACCTAAATTGTCAAAAGAGCAGCACGGCAACTTGTAGTGCTGTTTTCTACACATAATTGTCAACCAATTAATTTGCTGGCACTGTTGAAGAATGCTTCCTTATGACAGCATATGATAATATAGTTTACTACTTATTGAGGTAAAGTTGGAATATTCGGTGGATATCCGGTTTTGCTTGTCTTCTTCTTCTTTGGTGGGGTTTATCGGCGGTTGGCATCCAACGTTATGGTGCGTTACCGCCACCTACTGTACTGGAGTGTGGGCCAGAGACAGGGCGAAACTAAATCCTACCTGCCAGCCCCGTCGCTCTTAAAAAAGATAACAAACTATTTGAGACTATACCTAATGGCGTTCTACTCAATACAATATACTATTTAGACTAACTTCCTGTATCCCCTTCTCCCTCATACTAGATCTCAGCCTTTCTCTTTCCCTCTGATACTGCCCACACCATAGCAATACATGCTCCACGGTCTCTGAATCCTGGCAATAATCACACATTCCTGTTGGATGCTTTCCTATCACATTTAAGGTCTTATTCAACCGGCTTTGTCCCACCCTTAATCTTGTAAAAATAGCCTCCTCTCTTTTGTCCCTTCCTGCTGTCCTCATTTTACATTTACATTTTAGTCATTTAGCAGACGCTCTTATCCAGAGCGACTTACAGTTAGTGAGTGCATAAATTTTTCATACTGCCCCCCCATGGGAATCAAACCCACAACCTTAGCGTTGCAAGCGCCATGCTCTACCAACTGAGCTACAGGAGGCTAGTCCTCCCCTCCCTGACTTTCCTCTGTACTTGAAATAAATGCCTGCCCATAGTATCTCTATTCCACTGCTCGTGCCATCTCAGCACCATCAATGTCACTATCAGGCTTTTTGCCTCTGCCTTGCTCATTGAAACTACAACATCAACATCCCCACTACTAAGTGCTTGTTTAGCCAGTACATCAACTGCCTCATTCCCCTCCACCCCCACATGGCTGGGACCCAAGTAAAACTTATCTGTATACCCATCTGTCTAATCCTGCCATGGGTTTGTAGCATCTCATAAAGCAGGTTTTGTCTGCTACGTGAGCTAAAGGACTGGAGACTCATCAACACTACACATGAATCAGAGCAAATAACTACTCTGTCTGGCTTGACTTCCTCCACCAACTGCAAGGCCAACAGTATGGCCATAAGCTCTGCCGTATATACAGCCAGATGATCTGTAATACTTTTCCTGACTGCCACCCCACATTCCTGCACTACAAATGCTGACCAAGTATGTCCTTGATGTTTTGAACCATCTGTGTAAATGGCCACAAAATCCTTCTACACAGTATCCAGACGTCTCTTAAACAAATCAGATGGATCAACACCCTCCCTATCTTTTTGTAGTCTCTCCAACACTTCTAGATCAACTACTGGAGGCGGGAGTAGCCATGGTGGATTTGGTTTTCTCTCGTCAATAGCTATTGAACCAAACATGCCATGACTATGAATATGGTATATCCCAAATCAGGGGTTGATGGAGAACATTCCACACCTTTTTCAAAAATAATATGGAATATATAATTTCCATAGTCAGGCACGTTTTGTCTAAGCGGTATTGAAGATCGAAAGCCGAAAGAAAAATACCCCCGAAATTTCAACAAGAAAAGCAGTGGATTTCTGTCCATCCTGCCCCGATTCAGAATATATCATTTTTTATAGTCATGGCACACTTTGTGTAAGAGCTATTGAAGATTGAAAGCCGAAATCTGTGGGGGTGCCCATGCAACTGGGGATCCGAAGTGCCCTTTAAGAGAGAGACAGGTTGAGATTGCCAGAGTTCAAGTGGGGCAGAACATTTCCTATGCTGAGACAGTGAAGAGAGAAGAGGATAGCCCAAAGGTGAGTGTGTCGACTGGGAGGACCCCAGTGAGTAGGCCTGAAGAGAGAGTGAGGATGAGTTTTAGTAAAGTTGGATTTCTTGCGTTTATAGCCATGGTGATCAACTGCACTGCACTGATGGAGCAGAAATCACAGAAGTGTAGTAGTTGCAGCAACTGAGAAATATTTGGGTGTGAGAGATTTTAGTGCAGAAGATCTATAGGAAGTTTTGAGAGAAAGGGTTCCATTCTTCCAGGCCGACAGCCTGGTGTAGGATTGTTTAGGGCCAAAGTAGTGGGATGGGTGTTTTGGGGGACAGTCAGTGCTTGACTTGGGCAGGAGCTCACCCAAGGTGAGTACCAGCACCTCAAATGTTCTACTGCTTGAGCTCCTGTTCCTCTTATAGAATATTAACTGAAAAGTATTGTGGCGCTCCTGCACCTAAATGTAAACAGTACCGGCACCCAAAATTAGTACCGGCACCTATTTCAGTCCAAGTCAAGCACTGGGGATAGTGTATAGGTGCAGGGTTAGATGATGGTGCAATTTCAGCTTTCCCCATTCCCCTTTTCATTTTTTGGGGGTGACCAAAATGTGCAATCCGCCCTGCGAAAGGCAGCAATTACATTTTAGTAATTTAGCAGACGCTCTTATCCAGAGCGACTTACAGTTAGTGAATACATATTTTTTTTAAATACTGGCCCCCCGTGGGAATCGAACCCACAACCCTGGCATTGCAAACGCCATGCTCTATCAACTGAGCTACATCCCTGCCAGCCATTCCCTCCCCTACCCTGGACCAATTGTGCGCCGCCCATGAGTCTCCCGGTCACGGCCGGCTGCGACAGAGCCTGGATTTGAACCAGGATCTCTAGTGGCACAGTTAGCACTGCAATGCAGTGCCTTAGACCACTGCGCCACTCAATAAGCAATACAGCGTCTAGTTGGCGGAAGAACAGGCTGGAAAAAAATGGCGGAAGCGGACGATGAAGTGGATTCTGAATCCAATGGCGGTAGAATCAAGGAGTATTGGAGTATTGTCCAAAAGAATGGAAAACGGAGCAAAGTAGAGTACAGCGATGAGAATGTCCCTTCGTATCTAGTAGGAGTACGGTTTGTTATTGAGGAGCAGCTGAGCAGATTACCAATCTTGAAGAAACCATTTGAGATATCCAAACTGGTGGAGAGAGTGCTGGGTAAAGTGAAGGTTGTGAGGATCACGAGAGGCGGGCTTGTTTTGATTTTTTCTGCTTCTGCGGATCAGAAGGAACGTTTGTTGCGTCTCACCCAATTTGTTAAGTTAGAAGTGTTGCGTGTGTCTTGTCGGAATAGGGCACCCCTTAAGGTGGTTATGTCTGGTGTCTCGTGGGAAGTTGATTTTGAAGAGATGAAAAATATTCCTGGAGTGATTGATGCACGTCAGATGAATCTTGTGGTGAATGGTGAAAAAGTGAAGAGTCTATCTGACCTTTTATTTTTTATATGGAGTCTCTCCCTACTCAAGTGCAGTTAGGGTATATTAACTACAGAGTCAGAGCATTTATCCCAAGACCAATGCAGTGTCATCATTGTAAAGCTTTTGGTCATGTTTCAAGTGTTTGCAGAAGGGAGAAGCCGAGATTTCCAAGTTGTGGAGAAGATCATATCATGTGTTTTAAAAGTGAGGAAAATGTGACATGTTGCAATTGTGGTAGGAACCATGAAGCTACATCTTTCAATTGCCCGACAAGGGTGAAAGAGAATGAGGCGGCCAAAGTCAGGGCTGTACAGAGCATTTCATATGCAGCAGCTGTTAAAAGGGTTGAGGGTTTGAATGGTGCTCCTGAAGAGTCCATGGTGGTGGATAGGCCTTCACTGCAGACTGCAGGGTTTGCGTTTCACCAGCAGGACCCTGACATTATAAAGGTTAAGAAGGTGGACTTTGTGGCCTTTATAGCTATGGTGATTCATGGCACTGCCAAGGTGGAGAGAAGGTCCAGGAAGATATATATCATTGTGGATGCGGCGGAGCGGTTCCTGGGACTGAAAGATTTCTCTGCAGAGGAGTTACATGGAATATTGGCACAAGCCGTACCACCCTCTCAGGCCCTAGAGCCTGAGAAGGGAGATATGGAGATTTTTAATGTACTATTTTGATTTGGGTGGATTAAGTTAGTTTCCCTATCACATATGGATTTTCTTTTTTACCTTGTTTTGGTTTTCAACTCGTCCAGCTGGTGGCAGCAATACACCTTTTTGGGTTGTAGTCCGCCATAAAACCCACAGGAGAAGAAGACTAGTCTGCCGGAAATGTACACGAAGAAACTCACTCCAAGCTATCTTCAAAAGTTGTGAGCCCTGCGTTAGCTAACAGCAAATACTTTGTCAGCCGCTAGCCTGAACAAGACTATTCTACGTTTAGTACAGTATCTATTTGGTCTATTATTTATGGTAAATTCTATGTTAGCCTGTTACCTAGTTGTTATTTAACTCTCCAATTGTTGATTTGATAGCAGCTAGCTACAGGAGCTAGTTATAGTTTCAGTGTAGCTAGCCTAACGTTACTGTTGTTCAGTCACACAGGCTCAGCTAGAAGAAAATATGCAGCTATGTTGTCATTGACGTTTATTGCTCTGTTGGGTTTATTGAGGGTGTCTGTGTCTGGCTTATAAGCCCAGAGTTCTCTGTAGTTTGTTAGCCAGAGTAGCCTCAATAGCCATTTTAACATGAAGAAGTCAACAAGTGCTATCATGATGCATACCATCACTGTTGCTGTATGCAGCCTAGTGCTGGTTGCTCAAGGGCAGATGGACGACGACGAATGGCTTGATCCGCATGATATGCTGAACTACGATCCAAGCTCAAAGACCATGAGAAAGCCTGCTCAACCGGTTGAGGTACATTACGAAGCAGCTGTGCAATGCATGTTTCCGTGCCATGAGTTGAAATCATTCTATTGCTTTGTTGTTTGTGTTTTTCCTTTGCCATGTTTCATATTATAGTAACTATATGAAACAAAATGCTGAAGTGTGAAAATACAGCAAACTGTCTTGTCTCGTGATATTAATGGAATCGGATAACTAAATGAAATTCATCTTCACAGCTGAGTAATTACCCTAATGTACCCACCAAAAGAAGGGAATACAGCCAGGACTCAGATCAAGTGGAAGTAAAGGAGTGCAACAACAAAGTGGAAGGGTTACAAAGAGAGGTTCGTTTTGGAAACATTATTTTGGACAACCTCTCTTAAATGCTTATTTATGAAACAGTGGCAAAGAGTCACTTTTCTGTGTTATTATTATTTTTTTTTAGATTGAAGGGTACAAGAAGAAGATTACACATATTGCACAGCAGCCGTCATGCAACCCAGTGTTCAAGCGATTCCTCACCAAGCTTCTGAAGGAGATTGAAAAAGTTGGCCTGGTATGTTTTGGCATTCTCTCAACTCTTATGAACGCCGACAATCGATGTATCTTATTCTCTTTATGTAAAACAATTTTAAATGTATGTTACCACCTTGGAATGTAGTATGCTGTCTGTATGCCAAGTGCATATACTTTATGTACTATTCTATTCCATTCCTTGTCTAACCACCAGCCCACCGATCTCAAGAACGATATCCACTACGACGCCAAAGTGAGACTTTCTCGGCAAGCAGTGGCGGAGATCCGGAAGCTTCTGGAGGGAATGGACACCTGGAGAACGGGGGCTCTGGACGATGCCCTCAGCCAGATCCTGGTGGATCTCAAACCACATGACTTCGAGGCCTGGAGATGGCACTTTGAGGACACCTTTGGTGTGGAGATCGACATGGTCATGAAGGTGAGAATGCGTAGCATTGCTGAAAACTACATGGATTTACCACCGCACACACCATGTTTTATAATGTGGTTTGCCTAAAGCAGGGATGGGCAACTCCAGTCCTCAGGGCACGAGTGGTATCACACTTATTCCCCATGCCTAGCAAACACAGCTGATTTTAAACTAATTGCATTCTAAACTGAAGATCATGGTTAGTTGATTATTGGAGTCAGGTGTGATAGCTTGGGCTGGGGCAAAAGTGACACCAATCAGGCCCCAGAGGACTGGAGTTGCCCATCCTTGATCAAAAGGAATTGATGATTAGACTGTTTGTAAAGTAGTCTACACGGGCAGTGAGGATGAAATCATTTGTTTAACTTTTCTTTTAACGTGAGGAAACATCTTTTGACCTTCATACAAGAAAACAGTAGGCTAGGACTAGCCTATAAAAAAGCAACAGGATATAAAAACAAAACTTAAAATACTGCGCTGGCTGGCCTGTCTGATCTTTGCTTGATCTACTCAATTGACTCAGGTACGTAATGACTGACTGAGAAGCACATAAAGCTAAATGGCACATTTGTGTCATCATTAGTAGAAATAAACCACTCCGATTCAGAGCACAGTCATTTTAAACTCAATTCAAGACAAACAAGAGACAGAACTGACACCACTCGTTGGCATTCCAGCAGCAGGAATATTTATCATTGAAATTACACTGCCTTCAGAATGTATTCACACCCCTTTACTTTTTCAAAATGTTGTTGTGTTACAGCCTGAATTTAAAATGAATTCAATTGAGATTATTTCTCAGTGTCCTACAGACAATACCCCAAGATGTTATGTTTTTAGACATTTTTACAAATGCATCAATAAGTATTCAAACCCTTTGTTGAGGCAAGCCTAAATAAGTTCAGGAGTAAAAATGTGGTTAATAAGTTGGACTCACTCTGTGTGCAATAGTGTTTAACATGATTTTTGAATGACTACCTCACCTCTGTACCCCACACATACAATTATCTGTAAGGTCCCTCAGTCAAGCAGTGAATTTCAAACACAGATTCAACCACACACACCAGGGAGGTTTTCCAATCAGGGCATAACATTTACACCCGCCAAATGCGGGTAGATTTAAGTATTGGCGGGTAAGACGTCTATTTCACCATACACGTTGGCTGTGTATTTCTGCTGTTTTGTTTCATAGCTGCTAATCGCACAAAGAAATACGAATCCTATATCCCACCTCACGCAGCAATACTGCCTGGCAGGAGAGCTGTGCGCTCTGAGTGAAGTGCTGATAGATTCAGCATGTTGAAGTTATTAATTACACTTTGGATGGTGTATCAATACACCCAGTCAGTACAAAGATACAGGCGTCCTTCCTAACTCAGTTGCCGGTGAGGAAGGAAACCACTCAGGGATTTCACCATGTGCCAATGGTGACTTTAAAACAGTTAGAGTTTAAGGGCTGTGATAGGAGAAAACTGAGGATGGATCAACAACATTGTAGTTACGCCACAATACTAACCTAATTGACAGAGTGAAAAGGAAGCCTGCACAGAATAACAATATTCCAAAACATGCATCCTATTTGCAACAAGTAAAACTGCAAAAAATGTGGCAAAGCAATTCACTTTTTGTCCTGAATACTAAGTGTTTTGTTTGGGGCAAATCCAAGACAACACATTACTGAGTACCACTCTCCATATTGTCAAGCATAGTGGTGGCTGCATCATGTTATGGGTATGCTTGTCATCGTTAAGGACTAGGGAGTTTTTCGGTATAAAAAAAGAAACAAAGCTAAGCACATGCAAAATCCTAGAGGAAAAGCTGGTTCAGTCTGCTTTCCACAGACACTGGGAGATGAATTCACCTTTCAGCAGGACAATGACCTAAAACACAAGGCCAAATCTACACTGGAGTTTCTTACCAAGAGAGTGAATGTTCCCAAGTGGCTGAGTTACAGTTTTGACTTAAATCTGTTTGAAAATCTATGGCAAAACTTGAAAATGGTTGTCTAGCAATGATTAACAACCAATTTGACAGAGCTTGAAGAATTTGGAAAATAATAATGGGCAAATATAGTACAATCCAGGTGTGCAAAGCTCTTTAGAGACTTATCCAGAAAGCTGTAATCGCTGCCAAAGGTGATTAACATGTATTGACTCAGGGTTGTGAATACTTATGTAAACTAGATATTTCTGTATTTCATTTTCAATAAATGTGCAAAGATTTCTAAACATGTTTTCACTTTGTCATTGTGTAGATGGTTGAGATTTTATTTGAATACATTTTGAATTCAGGCTGTAACACAGCACATGTGGAATAAGTCAAGGGGTGTGAATACTTTCTGAAGGTACTGTATGTAAAGGACCTTCTCTCTCTTCCAGGTGTCTGTGTGTGTCTTAATCATAGTGGTCATCATCTGCAGCGAGATGTGGTCTATAGTCTCCTGGTTTGTCCAGTTCAAGCGAATCTTTGCCATCTGCTTTCTCATCAGTCTGGTCTGGAATTGGTTCTATCTCTACAAGGTAAATTACCAATATACACACTTCCATGCATTTCATAACATTTCCACATGCTAATTACCCCTTACTGTCTATGGTGCTTTATGTTTAGTAGTAAATTAATATAATTATCTGAAAGAATAGGTACAAAGCTCCTTTACTGCCAGTGGCCATTCTGGCAGCCTTCAGTGTAGGGTTTTCCTGATTCAGGATTGGTTCATGTTCTCCGAGGGTAAAAATGTAGGCTAAACACTACAACAATATTGCAGGTCTCTGCAAATAACGTTTTTGGGTGGGTTTATAAGCAGGTCAGGAAATAGCACAAAGTTATTTCAGGTATTTCTAATATGCCGTCTCTATTCTTCAAAACTCAAAGCCAACTAAATTTAAGGAACACCACCAAGGAATATCTTGAGAAAAACAAAATGTGTTACGAGGAGAGCTAGACTGTGACAGATTATATTTGATTGGGAGATCGATGAGAGGGATAAAAGCAGTCGTAGTCCTGGGGTTCTAACTGGTCCCGGGGATGGCAGCACTACCGCTAGACCAGCCTCCAGCACACCAATGACAGTTAATCCACCATATATTATTGGATTTTCTCGACCTGTCAGATTGCCTTTGCCGAGCACCAAAACAAAATGGTGAAGATGGAGGGCGTCGACGCAAAATGCACTGGAAGGAAGAAAATCGACTGGTGGGATAACTTGAAGGGTGAGATGTAAAAATAATACTTGAGCATGGCATCACATATCTTTCCACGGGGGATCAGATTTTCCTCATCTCAGAAATATAAGTGAAAGTACATTTTATTGAATGCGTCATACTTTAATAATCATTGGTGCATGAAGACACAAAGTACACATTACTTCTCACTCGTTTCTGGCAAATAATGTAATGCCGTTTAAGAAAAGAACTTAAGACACATGGGCTTATACATTTTGACCATTTTGTTGCATTAAGTTTACTGTGGAAATGCACATCGGTTTGTTGTCGTGAAGCTTACTGTGGTGTACTCCTCCCTGCCTGTACCACAGATTGGTACAGAGGTGCCATGACTCTCCAAGACGATCCCTGTAAGATGTACTACGAAGTCCTCATGGTCAACCCCATCCTTCTCGTACCACCAACTAAGGTAACCTATTTTTGGCGACCAGGGAAAGTCAATTTCCATTTAGTCAATTCAGGAAGTAAACTGACATTCCACTTCCAGTTTTCAGTCTACTTCCGGAAATGACTGCATTGAAATACACTGCTCAAAAAAATAAAGGGAACACTAAAATAACACATCCTAGATCTGAATGAATGAAATAATCTTATTAAATACTTTTTTATTTACATAGTTGAATGTGCTGACAACAAAATCACACAAAAATTATCAATGGAAATCAAATTTATCAACCCATGGAGGTCTGGATTTGGAGTCACCCTCAAAATTAAAGTGGAAAACCACACTACAGGCTGATCCAACTTTGATGTAATGTCCTTAAAACAAGTCAAAATGAGGCTCAGTAGTGTGTGTGTGGCCTCCACGTGCCTGTGTGACCTCCCTACAACGCCTGGGCATGCTCCTGATGAGGTGGCGGATGGTCTCCTGAGGGATCTCCTCCCAGACCTGGACTAAAGCATCCGCCAACTCCTGGACAGTCTGTGGTGCAACGTGGCGTTGGTAGATGGAGCGAGACATGATGTCCCAGATGTGCTCAATTGGATTCAGGTCTGGGGAACGGGCGGGCCAGTCCATAGCATCAATGCCTTCCTCTTGTAGGAACTGCTGACACACTCCAGCCACATGATGTCTAGCATTGTCTTGCATTAGGAGGAACCCAGGGCCAACCGCACCAGCATATGGTCTCACAAGGGGTCTGAGGATCTCATCTCGGTACCTAATGGCAGTCAGGCTACCTCTGGCGAGCACATGGAGGGTTGTGCGGCCCCCCAAAGAAATGCCATCCCACACCATGACTGACCCACCGCCAAACCGGTCATGCTGGAGGATGTTGCAGGCAGCAGAACGTTCTCCACGGCGTCTCCAGACTCTCACGTCTGTCACGTGCTCAGTGTGAACCTGCTTTCATCTGTGAAGAGCACAGGGCGCCAGTGGCGAATTTGCCAATCTTGGTGTTCTCTGGCAAATGCCAAACGTCCTGCACGGTGTTGGGCTGTAAGCACAACCCCCACCTGTGGAAATCGGGCCCTCATACCACCCTCATGGAGTCTGTTTCTGACCGTTTGAGCAGATACATGTACATTTGTGGCCTGCTGGAGGTCATTTTGCAGGGCTCTGGCAGTGCTCCTCCTGCTCCTCCTTGCACAAAGGTGGAGGTAGCAGTCCTGCTGCTGGGTTGTTGCCCTCCTACGGCCTCCTCCACGTCTCCTGATGTACTGGCCTGTCTCCTGGTAGCGCCTCCATGCTCTGGACACTACGCTGACAGACACAGCAAACCTTCTTGCCACAGCTCGCATTGATGTGCCATCCTGGATGAGCTGCACTACCTGAGCCACTTGTGTGGGTTGTAGACTCCGTCTCATACTACCACTAGAGTGAAAGCACCGCCAGCATTCAAAAGTGACCAAAACATCAGCCAGGAAGCATAGGAACTTAGAAGTGGTCTTTGGTCACCACCTGCAAAACCAGTCCTTTTATTGGGGGTGTCTTGCTAATTGCCTATAATTTCCACCTGTTGTCTATTCCATTTGCACAACAGCATGTGAAATGTATTGTCAATCAGTGTTGCTTCCTAAGTGGACAGTTTGATTTCACAGAAGTGTGATTGACTTGGAGTTACATTGTGTTGTTTAAGTGTTCCCTTTATTTTTTTGAGCAGTGTAGAATTGACCCCAACCCTGTTGACGGCTAACCTATTCCACAGGCCAGGACTGAAAGCTAGTCACCCATACCTTACTCTTGCCATGCAATTAACAACTATTTGAGTATCCCCAAATGCAAAAAGTGCAATGTTTTTCACTTCTATTCAAACTTAAACTTTTGTCTATTTAACAATTGAATTTCAATGTAATTCAGTGACTCCATGTGGGTTTTATTAAAAACTTCAACTAGAAAGGGAATTGACCCCAACCCGACTAAACTCTAACATTTAGCCTATTTCCTGGACCTGTAGGATGCAGTGTGATAATGTATTATCTCTTTGTCTCTGAAGGCTATCACTATGACCATCACCACCTTCTTCACGGAGCCTCTGAAGCACATTGGTCAGGGGATCAGCGAGTTCCTACGAGCCCTCCTCAAGGACCTACCAATCACCTTGCAGATCCCTGTGCTCCTCACCATCGTGTTCTCCATCCTGGTAAGGACAAACACACAATCAAAGAAGCACTGTCACAAGGTCTGGGGTCAATTCCATTTAAATTCAGTCAATTCAGGAAGCGAATTGGTGTTAAATTCTTGAACGACAATTTCGATTTACTTCCTGTGCTGAAATGGAATTGACCCCAACCCTGACTGTCACACAGCAGTCATACTGTTTCCATAGCCAATTTCCTGCCTGTCCCTGAAGCAGTAAATCAATTCCTCAGGTCTTCATGTACGGCAGCGCCCAGGCTGCCATCCAGCATGGCATCACCAGACCGCTGTGTGTCGGTGGGCCCAGGGACCCCTCTCCCCCAGCCTTGGACCAGCCCATGCCCAAGGCCCGTCTGAGAGGGACAGACCACGACCCACTGGCAGGGGGGGACGCCCCTCAACGCTCCCCTCCCCCGCTCAGACGCCGACTAGGACCAGCAGCCAACCAGGGGGTTCAGGACCAGGTCAGGAGTCCCCCCCACAGGGCGCGAAAGGAGCCGACCGTGGAGACTCTGAGGAACGCCGACCGGCGGTACAGCGAGGACAAGATCGTCTCTGAGGGGTGGGAGGATTTCACTGACGCAGAGGATACCGACTCTCTACCGTTAGAGGGTAATACCGACATCCAGGAAGAGATACAACAAGAACCAGTGGTAGTTGGATCCACAACTGAAGGCAATAACTCGCAAAAAGCTAAACCCTCTCCAGTGAAAGCCAAACCAAATGAGGTGTACGTGGCGTCTGAATCTAAGGGGGTAGCTGACAGCCAGGCTGAGAGGCAGCCCTCACCAACTACACAGGGAATAATCGGAGTGGTTTGTGTTGACCTCCACTGAGTTATAGATGCAAAGGTGTTCCCTTATGAACCTGGGGGCACTGGGGGCTTATCAAAAGCAGCCTGTCATTGTAGGTTTTGAGCAGCTACACTGGAAGCGTATACTGTAGATCGCGCCAGCAGAGTGCAAGCCACTCCAGCAAGTGGTCTTGGGTGCGAACTACACAACACATTCTTGAAACTCGAACCAGAGAGTAATTTTACGCTTCAGACCCACCCTGCCAGTGTAGCAGGTTTAATTGACAACAATGGGAGCGGGTCACTCGCTGCTCATGCCCGGCCTAAATAACACATCCAGTGTAGCAGGTCTGTTATGCCAATACATAGTCTTCATTCTAAGCGGTAGGCTAATGGAAAGTAACCTATATTTATGCATACATTTTTCATACTGGCCCCCCATGGGAATCGAACCCACAACCCTGGCGTTGCAAGCGCCATGCTCTACCAACTGAGCTACAGGAGGCCTTGTATGTTTAAATGCCAACCACAGCATCTTACATGCGTTAATGGGATGATTCAGATTCTACATCAATTGGTAAATAGTACCTTCTCTTAAATCAGCTGATCCAGTGTTTTTATAAATTTTTTATCCCAATTTTCCTTTTGCCGTCTCTTTCACGTTTATTTTATTTTTTACCACCACTGTGCTTTATTGTGCTTTTGTTTGCCTGCCTGGTCAATGTGCATGTACTGTTAACGCATGAATAACACCCACGTTTATGAATGACGAAAGTATGTTGTGCAATAATCCTGTCACTGTTTTGTGGCAACTCGCCTTCTGAAATGATGTGAATTATGTTCTGTATGTTTAGGGCTCGACATTAACCTTTATTCGGGACAAGAAGAATATAGCTGAGTTCACACATCACAATATCAAACAGTTACGCTGATCAGAATAGGATCAGTGTCGTCTGGATGCTATGTATTGCTGTTCTCCCAATATCTGTTTAGGATTGTATTGCATTGACAGGCAGAGCGGTCTTTCAATCATCCCTGGTTGCGAGATTTAGATCTGTGTGTAGCCACGTGTGCACTTTTGTTGATATTCCTTGCTAATTAGTGAGTTATTTGCATAGTTATAGAACATTTCTGGTCAGCAAACAGGCTTCGTACGGTCATGAAAATCCTGGAAAAGTCATGGTTTGCGCATTGGCTGCATGTGTGCGAGTGGGCCGGGAGAGAGGGAGACATTGCAGCAGGTAGGCCTCCAAAATAATGACAAGACTAACTAGATAGCCAATTAAACACACATCGTGTAGCCTGGCTAGTTATTTCTGTAGTTAACTACAGTGCATTCAGAAAGTATTCAGATCCCTTTACTTTTTCCACATTTTGTTACGTTACAGCCTTATTCTAAAATGGATTAAATTAATTGTTTCCCTCATCAATCTACCCACAATACCCCATAGTGACAAAGCTGAAATACCTTATGTAAATAAGTATTCAGACCTTTTGCTATGAGACTCGAAATTGAGCTCCATGATTTGATTGGACATGATTTGGAAAGGCACACCTGTCTATATAAGGTCCCACAGTTCACAGTGCATGTCAGAGCAAAAAAAGGAATTGTCCGTAGAGCTCCGAGACAGGATTGTGTCGGCACAGATCTGGGGAAGGGTACCAACATATTTCTGCAACATTGAAGGTCCCCAAGAACACCGTGGCCTTCATCATTCTTAAATGGAAGAAGTTTGAAACCACCAATACTCTTCCTAGAGCTGGCCGCCCGGCCAAACTGAGCAATCGGGGGAGAAGGGCCTTGGTCAGGCAGGTGACGAAGAACCCAATGGTCACTCTGACAGCTCTCCAGAGTTCCTCTGTGGAGATGGAAGAACCTTCCAGAAGGACAACCATCTCTGCAGCACTCCACCAATCAGGCATTTATGGTAGTGGCCAGACGGAAGCCACTTCTCAGTAAAAGGCACATGACAGCCCACTTGGAGTTTGCCAAAAGGCACCTAAAGGACTCTCAGACTATGAGAAACAAGATTCTCTGGTCTGATGAAAACCCATGTTTGTCCCCTGTTGTTGCGTGCCTTTCTTTGTTTGATGAAATCCATACTTTTTTTATAAAACGTTAATCAAATACAACTACCGACTGTTTCCTTGTTGAGATTCAATTGGCACATGTGCATTTGCGCTGGGTTGTGATCCTAGAGCAACAGCAATAAGTAAACATTCAGTGATTGTATTTGATTAACTTTAGTCTGCGCTCAACTCTGTGGAGGAGTTGAGGTACTTGGCAAATCACAGTACAGTATCAACTGGCTGAATCCTACATTGGATTCGATGTCTGCATGTAGTCCGCCAGCAGCGGTTCCAGTGACTCACATTTGAACTTTAATCTGCTATTGTAACTTCTTTCATTCTGCTCAGATAAGTGATAGGATAATAAACAGTTATTATCCTCTCGCTGGACAAATCAATTATCTTTCCGGGAGCGAGTCAGTTGGGCCTCTTGGGTGAGTTTTTTTTTTTTTTTAAACAAAAAGTTGTCGAATATTCCTGCAGAATGTTGTTTTTGTACTTTTAATATAAAGTGTTTCAACTATGGTTATAAACGTTTCCATTTCTAGTAAGAGTTAAGACTTTCAGAAGCTCTCAAAATCAATAAGCCTAACATGAAACGTTGGTAGAAAATGTAATTCAACTTAAGTGCAGTGAACTTATGTCTTAGTTATAAAATTACACTGTACAACTACAAAACAATATGCTGAAATGACCACTGCCACCAACTGTTAATATTAGCATTTTCTAACCAAAAACCAATGTAATTCAATGCCCCCCAGTTAGCATACTCAAAATGTCATGCCCAGATAATCTCAAAATAACTTCAAACCAAGTTGTTGAGTTTTGAGTATGAATTTTAAAAGAATCCTGAATACACCTGACCTGTGACTTTTTAAAACATTTTTATTCCACCCTGGTCATGTGTCTAAGCAATGTGAAAATATGTAGAATTGAGCTTTAAAACATTTTTTCTAAATCATGGGGGTGTAGACAATTCACAATAGGAAATCTCACTCAAAGCTATATTCAAAAGTTGGCCGTTTTGAGACTTGAACCTGTGGGGTCTGAAAATGCCATGTTTCTCGTTGCCACCGACTCGAGGATCCGTGTGTGAGAAGGCTGGTCACTTCCCGATCTTGCTTTACCTCTTTTGGAGCGTTGACAAGAGAAACGAGAAGTCAAATTACTGTGCAAATTACGTTCAAAAGCAATAGGAATCGATACTATACTGAACAAAAATAAACGCAGCATGCAACAATTTCTAACGGCTCTTAACAAAACTCCCCCTACAGAAGACGCCTTCAACCTGCTATAGTCAGTGTATGTTTTTTATTTAAATGATTATTTCTCACTGATGAAAGTGAAGAAGCCATATCGCAAGCAATGATTATTGACGTTTCTAAAAGTTAAAACGAAGCGTCCGGACTAGTTCATGAGGCAGTCGTGGGTAATGTTCCCTCGACTGCCTTCTTTAGGCACTTAGCAAATTTCAGGTCTGCTGAGCACAAATTCTGTGCAACTTCCAGCATGCGTTCACTGATAGTAATGGCGCCGGAGGGGATGGCTGCCGTTTTACAGGCTCCTAACCAACCTATTTTGTTTGTTTTTTTGCGTTGTTTGTAACTTATTTTGTTCATAATGTTGCTGCTACTCTCTCATGACCGAAAAGAGCTTCTGGACATCAGAACAGCAATTACTCACCTCGAACTGGACGAAAATCAATTCTTTAACAAGCCCGTCGAAGGATATACTGCTTTCTCGAGAACAGGCCCAAATCCCCGTCATTTGTGTGAAAAGAGGGGCGGAGGTCGGGCTGCCTTCTGAGAATTCGTAGGCGAGTGAGTAAACCTCCACTACCATCCGTTCTATTGGCCAACGTGCAATCATTGGAAAACAAAATGGATGATCTTCGATTAAGACTATCCTACCAACGGGACATTAAATATGTTATGTTTCACCGAGTCGTGGCTGAACGACGACACGGATAATATAGAGCTGGCTGGGTTTTCTGTGCATCGGCAGTACAGAGAAGCTATGTCTGGTAAGACGAGGGGTGGGTGTGTGTCTATTTGTCAATAACAGCTGGTGCGCGATGTCTAATACTAAAGAAGTCTCGAGGTATTGCTCGTCTGAGGTAGAGTACCTCATGAAAAGCTGTAGATCACACCATCTATATTATTCGTAGCCGTCTATTTACCACCACAAACCGATGCTGGCACTAAGACCGCACTCAACGAGCTGTATAAGGCCATAAGCAAACAAGAAAATGCACATCTAGAAGCGGCGCTCCTAGTGGCCGGGGACTTTAATGCAGGGAAACGTACATCCGTTTTACCTCATTTCTATCAGCATGTCACATGTGCAACCAGAGGGGGAAAAAAACTCTAGACCACCTTTACTCCACACACAGAGACGCACACAAAGCTCTCCCTCGCCCTACATTTGGCAAATCTGACCATAATTCTATCCTCCTGATTCCTGCTTACAAGCAAAAACTAAAGCAGGAAGTACCAGTGACTCGCTCAATACGGAAGTGGTCAGATGACGCGGATGCTACACTACAGGACTGTTTTGCTATCACAGACTGGAACGTACGGTGACCGTACGTACATATCCCAACCAGAAGCCATGGATTACAGGCAACATCCGCATCGAGCTAAAGGCTAGAGCTGCCGCTTTCAAGGAGCGGGACACTAATAAGAAATCCCGCTACGCCCTCAGATGAACCATCAAACAGGCAAAGCATCAATACAGGATGAAGATTTAATCCTACTACACCGGCTCTGACGCTCGTCGGATGTGGCAGGGCTTAAACTATTATGGACTACAATGGGAAACCTAGCTGCGAGCTGCCCAGTGACGCAAGCCTACCAGACGAGCTAAATGCCTTTTATGCTCACTTTGAGGCAAGCAACACTGAAGCATGCATGAGAGCACCAGCTGTTCCAGACGACTGTGTGATCACGCTCTCGGTAGCCGATGTCAGCAAGACCTTGGAGCCGATTTGTGAATTACAGGAAAAGGCGGGCCGAACAGGCCATCATTAACATTGACGGGTCGAGAGTTTCAAGTTCCTTGGTGTCCATATCACCAACAAACTATCATGGTCAAAACACACCAAGAGAGTTGTGAAGAGGGCACGACAACACCTTTTCCCCCTCAGGAGACTGAAAATGTTTGGCATGGGTCCCCAGATCCTTAAAAAGTTATACAGCTGCACCATCAAGAGCATCCTGACCGGTTGCATCACCGCCTGGTATGGCAACTGCTCGGCATCTGACCGTAAGGCGCTACAGAGGGTAGTGCGTACAGCCCAGTACATCACTGGGGCCAAGCTTCCTGCCATCCAGGACCTATATACGAAGCGGTGTCAGAGGAAGGCCCAAAGAAATTGTCAGACTCACATTGACTCGGTACCGGTACCCCCTGTATATAGCCTCGTTATTGTTATTTTGTGTTACTTTTTACCTTAGTTTATTTATTTAATATTTTCTTATCGCTTTGAATGGCATTGTTGGTTAAGGGCTTATAAGTAAGCATTTCACGGTAAGGTCTACACCTGTTGTATTCGGCGCATGTGACAAAATTATTTGATTTGAACACTGAGGCTGTACAGGCTTTAAGTTAATGTTAAGTGGCCATGGGGCAGCAGGTAGCTTAGTGGTTAAGAGCGTTGTGCCAGTAACCGAAAGGTCGCTGGTTCTAATCCCCAAGCCGACTAGGTGAAAAATCTGTCTGTGCCCTTGAGCAAGGCACTTAACCCTGATTGCTCCTGTAAGTCGCTCTGGATAAGAGCGTCTGCTAAATGACTAAAATGTCAATGTAAAATGTATGTAGGCCACTGAAGCTATTTGATCATAATGTAGGCCTACCAGAGTAGCCTACCATCAAGAAAGATTGAGAAAATGCATCCCATAACATTTGAACATGGAAATAGATGTTCTATCGTTCAGCCTACAGTAGCAGCCAATGTGTGGTGTTCAATGTAGGCCTACATTCCATGAGACTTTTGCAAAAAACATGCAGGGCTTGACATTAACCTGTTTATCCACTTGTCCTTCAGACAAGGAGGTGACTGAAAATGTTGTTTGATGCAAGACACCACTTTACAAAATAAAATGCATTATTATTACCATACCATTATTAGAGAATCAGACAAATTATGCTGCCCTCTCCCTATTGGCTACTTAGCTTATTCAAGCCTGTCTCAAAATACAACACTGCCCCTTTATGACAAATAAAAGCTCTTTATCGCTTTTCAAAGATGCCTAGAAATATACACCTTTTGTGCTCTTGTAGGAAGCAATCACTCCCCTATTGCTACCTACAAATGATCTATAACTGGGATAATAACTCCCTAACTAGCAAAGGATATGAACAAAATGTGCACAAGTGGCTACATGCAGCTCTCCCTTTGATCTCAAAACAAGCACATCTACTCAACCGCTCATGCTGTAAACACAGTCCTGTTTAAAGTAAATGGCACAGATCCACATATGGCAATGGTCTATTTGCAGCTCTGATTGTTTAAGCCTCACCGGTCTGTGTAGAGTATGGGCTGAGTAGTGCCTGTCAATGCAATAGAATCCTACTCCGATGTGTTCTGCCTACAACAAAATCTCTTGCACAGTTCGTTTTGTTTTGGTATGTTGCGTTGCATTGAAAGTGGCTAATATTGCGTTGATAGTGGTAACAGGGAAAACTGTAGAACAGTGGTCACCAACTTTTTTCTGAGTCAAGATCACAGAGTCAAAATGCAAGTCGAGATCTACCGCTCAGATTTTTGTCAAACTGGTCTTTTAAAAACGTAAGCCTATGCAGCATTAACCAATTAAAAACAGTACTGTAGCAATGAGGTTTGTGCAGTAAGCTATAGGCCTAATACATTATCACCGCATATTGGCTTTGCTTGAATTGCCCTGCCAATGCATTGTTGTTCGGGCCATTTAAAAATATATATATTTCAAAATTTTAGGTAGGCTATATGATCACACCGGTAATAGTTCCGTTGTTGTATTACTTGTGAGGCACAGCTGAATGAAAAATACCCAAACCGCTAATAATAACGCAAGCCTGTAGATACACTTTACTCCTCATTCATTACTGCTGCACTGCTTGTAGTGCTGAGTGGAAATGGGAAGAACGCGCATTTTATGGCGTATAAAAGTGTTGACAGTTCTGAGTAAGAACTTAAACAAGAACTCAAATCATAAAAAACAGTAGCTCTTTGCTGTATTCGTTGACAGTCTCTAGTCATGGTTTTGAAATATATATTTCGCTGTTGCTCTGTTTTATGCCTGCTACGCTACTGCAGACACGGTAATCTGAGCCATCCGATTGGCCAGCGGTAGTCATATAGTGCACTTGATTTGCTCTCTTTGCCCGCCAGGAAGGCACAGTTTGTACTTCAGACACATTAAATGGTTCAAAATGGCAACAGTTCGCCTACAGGGCAGCTGAATCAGGTGCAACTACCGCCAACAGCCCGAGACGAAAAAAAAAAAAGGAGCAGAAGGCTTTACATTGGATTTTTTACAGAAATGTTTGGCGATCGACTAGGAATACCTTTGAGATCGGTGACCACTGCTCTAGAAAATTGAGTGAAGTTCAATCTCATGCTTCTACCTGTGGGCTGATATTTATGCGCGGCAGTTCCGGCCAACTGCAAGCGCGCAGTTTAGAGGGAACATTGGTCGTGGGTGAAGCTAATGGCTGAGAACTGTAGGGACAAGGCAGCATGCCGGCTAGAGTTTGAGAGCTAGATGAAAGGTTAGCACAACCCCATAAATAACCCCCTTGACAGGCGCCATAATTCGTAAATCCATACACAAAACATTCCATTCAGAAAGCTATGAGGCGCAAATCACGCTTATTCTGTTCCACGGACACAAAAAAAAATCGGAATAAAACCAGCTCTTGTGACTCTCACCGACGCCTCCATTGTACCCCTCGTGACTTTGAACGGATCCCTCACTCCGACTATAAAATAATCTAGGGATTCCTTAGTTTCCATCACAATTTTATTTTTGTTTCCTTTCTTTTTCACGAATGTAGCCAACTCGTTCTCACTCTCTGTACTCTCATCTTCACCCGACCATCATCAGTTTTGGACAGAACAGCCGTATCCGCCATCTTATAGCATTTCCTTCTCTCAGCAGATGATATCATGGCGGTCCGCAAACAAACGTTTAAAGTGCATGCCGCCACCTACTGTGCTGGAATGTACGATCAGTCATTATCTGTCCAATTCTGTACTAAAATTGAAAACCAAATAAATCCCTAAATTCTACCACACCCTCCCCCCTCCTAAACCCCCCCCTCCCCAACCCCATTCAACTTTATCTATATCATGCTGAAACCATTTCAAGAGTCACATCTGTTACCTCCAATATCTCTTTTGCAGTCTCCACAATAACCTTCAACCTGGCATTTCTGCTTTCCACAACCCGAGAGTCGTATTGATAACCTTACCAATAAAAGCTATGAAGTCAACTTTATTCATTATCAAAGTGTCCTTTGACACCGCACATTAATGAGCACAAGATTTCTGAACAGGACCATCAGAAGCACCAGCCCCGACAGTAGGTCCACTTACTACAGGTACATCAGTCCGCACTGTAGTTCTACCAATCTGTTTTACGGCCTCTGCATATGATGCATCATGACTGATCCTGTATCTCTGAGCCTCTCTAGAGTCTCTCTGTACCTGGCATCCACCAAATGCTGCACTGTGTTCTCCCCCACAATTACAGCGCTTAACCTTCACATTGCTTCCACATTCACCGTAATCATGTGCCCCTCCACACTTGGCACGTCTTTTCTTTCCTTTACACTGAGCAGCTACATGTCCCATTCTTTGGCATTTAAAACACTGCAGTGCATATGGGACAAATTCTCTAACATTGAAACTAAGGAATCCTATTTGTACTTTTCACCGCAAGACTTTCTCAAACCACAGCATCACTGATAAGCTTTCACTACTTTGACCCTCTTTCCTACTGATCAACCTTTTTGCCTCAATCACTCAGCCTCCCATCACATTGTCTTATTATAATAATAATAATTTTTTTACCCCCTTTTTCTCCCCATTTTCGAGTTTGTCTCATCGCTGCAACTCCCAAACAGGCCTGGGAGGCGAAGGGCAAGTCATGGGTCCTCCGAAACATGACCCGCCAAACCACGCTTCTTAACACCCGCCCACTTAACCCGGAAGCCAGCTGCTCCAATGTGTCGGAGGAAACACCGTTCACCTGACGACCGAGGTCAGCCTGCAGGCGCCCGGCCTTCCACAAGGAGTCGCTAGAGCGCGATGAGCCAAGTAAAGCCCCCTTGGCCAAACCCTCCCCTAACCCGGACGACGCTGGGTCAATTGTGCGCCGCCCTATGGGACTCCCGATCACGGCCGGTTGTGATACAGCCCGGGATCAAACCCGGGTCTGTAGTGACACCTCTAGCACTGTGATTCCGGGCCTTAGACCGCTGCGCCACTTGGGAGGCCCTCTTCACATTTTCTTTAATATCATCTGTGGACATACTGTAGATATTGGGACTCAGCACCGTCTTCTTCTTCCTCTTTGGTATTATGGTGGTCTGCAAACAAATGTTATAGGTGCATGTCGCAACCTAATGTTTTGGCTGTGTATCAGCCTACGATTCTGTAGCATGAATTTATTACACTTTGAAAAAATTACACCCATTAAAACCTCATCATTATTCCACTACTTTGGCCCTATCTGATCCTACCAGGCCATCAGCCTGGGAGGACGGGACACTATTGTTCAAAACACCTTTTAACTCTTCTGCAGTAAAATCTTGTACACCCAAGTACTTCTCTGCAGCTGCCACCACAACATCTATCCTCTGTGATTTACGTTAGATTCCTGCGGGACAGTGGACAACCATGGCCGTGAACGCCAAAAAATTGACCTTACTGAAGCGCATGCTATTTCTATCACTCTCTATTGACCTCAGCCTTCTCACAGGGATACTCTTAGGATCCCTCAACCTGGACCCATCTTCCTCTACTACTTTCTTCACTGCCTCAGCATGTCACCTTCTGCACTACTCTGATCCTGGCAACCTCAACCCGAGTCTGTATGGGAGTTGCAGTGATGGGACAAGACTGTAACTACCAAATGGATATCACGAAATTGGGGAGAAAAAGTGGTAAAAAGTACCAAAATAAACACTTAAATGATGATTGCTCTCATTGAAACAAATGAAAGATGGGACATCATTACTGCCATTAGAAGTAGCTGAGCTGCAGCGCAATTACTGGCGCTGTTGGGTTGAAATTATACCGGTTTTGACTAGAAGGGATAGGCTACAGTTTGTCAGAATTGACCAGAATTGACTTTTTGTAGCAGGTAAGGAGAACTTATGCAGCATGTTTGGAGAATGAACATCGCAGGTTTGGAGAATTAAGTTAAGGTTAGGAAAAGGGTTAAGGATTGCTAAAATGCACAACAATCTACAGTACATTTGACATCAATTTGACATAAACTGTATCGCATCAAGACATGACCAATTATACCCCCTGGACTCCATTTGAGATCACATAATGACAGACCTCCCTGGTCTAACTAGCTTACTAGCCCAACTCTTGATGGATCCTGCGAAATGATCACATTGACTCCAGTAGAAAAATGCCCCAGGAGCAGTGGCTATAAAATTAGATATTTTAAAGCGACCGGGAACAGCGCGCGCGCTCAGAGTTGCGCGGCGGATATAACAGTAAGCAAGCAACACTGTCTTTGTAATGGACCTGCTAGAATAGGCTACGTAACCCGTCACCCGTGGGGCGCAGATACGTGAGTGGACAGAATAAATTAGTGGGGCATTGTTAAACACGAATGAGATTCTATGGGACATGATGAGGCAGGCTAGAGAGACTACCCCCGTCCCGAGTGCATGAAGTGAGACACTTTCAGACGGTGTCCGTGAAGCAGTATGAGCAGAGAGAGGTCCCTTTTACACGCATCTTCTCACGGACTACAGGCATTTATCGATCCGCTCAGATTACTGGTAATGATGTGCATATTATTACACATTGTTTATTATAAGCCTATGTGCTATTTCATTTATTATATTTTTCAGTTCCTTCGGATTAAGATCGTCGGATATGATGTGATGTTGTCTCCAAAACGATCAGTGTAGGCTATCATTATGTTAACCCATTAGCCTATTATTTATAATAGTAGCCTAAAACTGTTGTGTAGGGCATACGCATAATGAATGCCACCTAACAATGTAACTATTGTGTTTTGTCTTCTCTTTTTAGTGATAGTTATGGCTTAAAGACACCATGGAGGCTAGCCTATGTGAACGTGACAGTGATCGGTAATGCATAGAGAAGTCTAAAGTGTGAGTGATGGCCTCACTTTGTGGGACAGTAAATCTTCCACTTAATCTGGTGCTGTCAGACATGTGTGGACCCACCCTAAAATAGATTGAAATAGCCCAGTAGAGCAGTTGTGTGTTACCGCAGACCAAATAGACTGTAGCCTTCTCTGGCTTTTCTCTTACTTCAAATGATAAATTGGATTGCAGAGTTCCATTTCATTTAGACAATGGTGTGTGAGTGTGTGAGAGAGAGAGCACCATTGCATATCCAAAAAGGTTATTCTGTTTGCTAAACATCACAAAATAGTCTCACCAATCATTCACCTACTGATAATGAAGGACTGAAGGTGTTCTTGAATGAATGATAGGGACATTCATGTTATGAAGACAGGCTACATATCTTGGCACCACGTGGTTATATTAAACCCCCCCAAATTCTGAAGATTGAAAATACTGTTACCAAGGAATTACCTTCATTAACCCTTTACACTTGTGGGAATTGGCCTATATGTTAGGGCTACATTGAAATGGTTCTTACAGAAGAAATATGGAAAGTATGCATAACCATGGTAGCAATTAAAAGGGAACAGTTAGGAGATTATGGGAAAGTTATTAGACTAAAGCTGAGGACGCAACATTTCACCTGACTCAAGTCTGAATACAAACCTTACACTGTTGATTTTGTGCATTTTACATTTATTGTACTTTTTGCCGCATTTGTTGATAAAAAAATCTGAAAATTCTCTGGATACGAATATTCTTGGAAAATTTGGGGTAGGTGCGACATTAGACAAAGGAATTACAAGGGTTTGAGTGAAAGGACTGACTGGTGTCTCCAAGTGGCCACACACCTCTCCAAAGTGTGCACAGTTCCTAAGAAATGTCCATGCACTTTTATGACTCAAAGAAGAGTCTTCCATTATAAGGTGCTTTTTTGAGCTCTCCAAGCTTTGCCATTGAGGAACTAGAGCTTGTAGTTGTTTTGTTTGGAACACAGCCCTGCATCCCTGCTATCACACAATTAGTGTTGTTTACGCAATCCAAAAACAGTCCATTATAAAACAGAATCTGGGTCAGGTGAGCATCATTTGAAAGCTTGTTCTATTGTCAACATGACTAGCTAAATGATAAAATAGGATCTTAGTGTTAGGCTTTCACAAGGCAATTCAGAGAAGCGGAACGTAATTTTGATGCGCATAGAATGGAGTCATGCGTGCATTCAAGTGCGTCGTCCACGGCAAATTTTCTTCACAATAAAACAAACAGGCTCATTTTCTTCAGGACAACCCAGGGTATAACACCATGTCATCTTGTAACTATACATCAAATATAGTGATCATAAACGTTGACAATGTATATTACATGAGTTTTATGAAATGGATGGAAATGTGAAGTGCACATTTGGACTCCCAGGTGTTTGGCTTGCTTGTACTTGGCTTGCTCCCTTGGTAAATGTTTTATTTGGGAATCTATACAAATGCATGTACTAATGACTTATTCTATTACAGACACCTTAATGCGTACTTTTAAATTATATTAATTGAGCTAAACATACAAATAAAACATTTAATAATATATTTAAAATGTTCCTTTTAAGTATATATATTTTTTGAGTACTAATGTTACTGTCCCCACTACAACAACAAAAAATACTTCAATACATGTCATTTTGTCCTTGAAACATTTAATTGAAATACTGTAGAATTCCATTCATTCCTATGGAGGACTACTCCTACTGGGGAGCCAATATGGCCGACCAGTGGCTTCAAAGCCTCTCAATGGCCAATACATAGCATCAGCAATCCAGTGTTTATATACAGTACATCATTAGTCAAAACCCATACAAGTCTGTGAAGCAGAGACCCTGAACTCTGATGTCATGTACTGTATAGCATGTTACTGTACAGCCACCTTTTTCCAATTTAGATACGATTTTCAACCCTTATACGGGTACGAATGTAAAGGGCTACTGTAGGCCTACATTGATTAAAACTAACTTTTATAAAATTGCTGTATATAATGGAACTGGATGAAGAATAAGTAGAGGTATTGCATCCTATCAAACTGATGCATCCACCTGACGCGCGCATGTGGAATTAATGGCGTGAGTCCTCTGAGCCAGCACTTTGAAGAGATTAAAAAATACCTTATGCCACCTTGCTCAGGCCTCTAGGGACGCACGCGGTGCCAATAGTTCTGTCTTTCCTCTCTCTAAAGGACATTACAGGAGAGGAGAGAGGAGACACCCGAAGTGTTCTGTCAGCTTGAAGAGGAAAGGAAATGTAAACCAAAGAGCCAGCTAGGCTATCAGCGTTGTTATGCAACACCAATTCTGATAGTGCTGACTGAGACAAGGAAATCAAGACAGAGCTTAGGCTACTGAAATAATGATATGGAGAGATGTGGTGAGGACATTACACCAGTTCAAACTCACAGAGTTCATTCAGCAATTACTACTTAATACTTTAATCAATTAATATTTTGACTTGCTTAGACTAATCATATAAAGATTGCCTCAGTTCATGATTATAACGCGATTCTTTCTGAATTAAGTTAAATTACCCTGGCCTGAACCAGTGGTGTAAAGTAATTAAGTAAAAATACTTTAAATACTACTTAAGTAGTTTTTTGGGTATATCTACTTTACTTTACTATTTATAGTTTTGACAACTTTTACTTTTACTCCACTACATTCCTAAAGAAAATAATGTACTTTTTACTCCATACATTTTCCCTGACACCCAAAAGAACTCCTTACATTTAGAATACTTAGCAGGACAGGAAAATGGTCCAATTCACACACTTATCAAGAGAAAGTCCCTGGTCATCCATACTGCCTCTGATCTGGCTGACTCAGGAAACTTCGTTTGTAAATTATGTCTGAATGTTGGAGTGTGACCCTGGCTATCCGTAAATTTAAGAAACAAGAAAATCGTGGCGTTTGCTTAATATAATGAATGTGAAATGATTTATACTTTTACTTTTACTTTTGACATAAGTATATTTTAGCAATTATATTTACTTTTACATTTACATTTGAGTCATTTAGCAGACACTCTTATCCAGAGCGACTTACAGTTAGTGAGTGCATACATTTAACTACTTTGATAGTTAAGTATATTTAATAACCAAATACTTTTTGACTTTTACTCAAGTAGTACTTTATTGGGTGACTTTCACTTTTACTTGAGTCATTTTCTATTAAGGTATCTTTACTTTGACTAAAATATGATAATTGGGTAGTTTTTCCATCACTGGCCTGAACCCTAATGCTGGCACAGCCGAATAGACTAGAGCAGTGTAATGGTTTTGTAATTGGTCATCTTCAGTCAACAGTAAACAGCAATAAGGACGCTCGATGAGCGTCTCCAATGCCAAGTCCACTTCGTTTATTCCATCGTCCATCCAATCTTTTCCTCTCAGAGTGGTGCCTGTCTTGCTATTCGAGCGCTACACATTTTTACCCTAATACCATTACGAAAAGACACATTGCCCATTTCAGCTTCTTGCCAGGCAGCCAGTCCATCTTGATTTGGAGGGTGTTCTGTATGTGATTTTCCTGACTCCTGCTTACATACCTCCTCTTAGGGCTGTGGAATACATTTATCCGTTCAATGCATTAGTTAGAAAGCAAGTCAGGTATTTACTCCTCCCCTACTTGCAGGGATGCATTCACCATAGTCATCCTCTCTGAACTAAGGCTAGCGGTAATGATTTTATGTTTTCAAGACTGAATATCAAAATGAAAACAGTAACCAAGGCCAAACATGGGTCACGTTCAGCATGGCAACATTGGCCAACATTCAGATAGAAATGTATTATATAGATTAAAACAAACATGCCTCTCTGGCAGGTAATTAGAAGTCACATCAGCTCTATTCAAGCAATGTCTACCTACAACATTTCACAACGTGGCCCTGCTTTGAGAATTCAGTCAGCTTCATGAGAGAGAGAGAGAGAGAGAGAGAGAGAGAGAGAGAGAGAGAGAGAGAGAGAGAGAGAGAGAGAGAGAGAGAGAGAGAGAGAGAGAGAGAGAGAGAGAGAGAGAGAGAGAGAGGTGCAGAATACCCTAATGCTGTGCCATGCATAATCAGGTTTAAGAGAACAAAGATTCCCAGCTTTACAAACAGTGGTTGTTTGGTTCAGCACCCAGCAGAACAAAGGCTCTTTCAGTGTGTAGCCTACCAAGCAGGCCATGATTAAAAAGGCCCGCTTTGAACCCTTCAATGCTTATTTTCCTTGTATTGTGTCAGATGTGGATTGAAAGACGAGCCTTTTACATATATAGGACATCCTGTAATATGATCATTGTACAGATTTGCATGTTGTCCTCTGTCCCAGGGCTCTCATTGCATTCCACTGTAAAGATTAAGTCTACTAGAAGTCATCATCATCCTTTGTAAAGACATGTAGCTTGTCTGCTGCTCCACCAACCAGTCAAGATGAATGGGTTCACACCACAGGTGGTTGCCAGCCCAGCTAAGGATGTGTCCCAATTGGCTCCCTATTCTCGATACGACCCTTGTCAAAAGTAGTGCACTACATAGGGAATGTCATTTGGGACATAACCTAAGGCGTTGGCTCTCCCCTTAAGTCAAAACCCAGACAGCTAACTCATTTTCTTCTGTGGCAAAGTGTCTCCGTTTAGGCTGAAATAACTCACACACACATCTTGTTATTGACGCTAGCAGCATCCTGTAGGATTGATGTCCACACCCTGGGACCATAGAGAGGAAATGGGAGGAGCTGGAACTGAAACAAGAAGGGAGCGGGCCGGATAGGAACCTAGAACACTGGAGTGTCATTGTTTTGTGTTGGGCAGAACTAAGTCTGTTTCCCAAATGGCACCCTATTCCCTTTATAGTGCACTACTTTTGACCAGGGTGCATTATATAGGGAATAGGGTGTCATTTGGAATGCATTCTAAGTGTGGAACAATAGAAACGTGGGGTTCTACTCACTAACTGTAAGAGCGTCTGCTAAATGACTAAAATGTAAATGTATATGTTCTTTCTGATTGAGAGGGGGTCAAATACTTATTTCCCTCATTAAAATGCAAATCAATTTCTAAAATTTTTGACATGCGTTTTTCTGGATTATTTTGTTGTTATTCTGTCTCTCACTGTTCAAATAAACCTACCATTAAAATTATAGACTGATCATGTCTTTGTCAGTGGGCAAACATACAAAATCAGCAGGTGATCAAATACTTTTTTCCCTCACTGTATGTATTAACGTACATCAATACCCAAATTACCAGTCTCATTAATTGCATGTGGTGTATCTTGGGTGCGAACTCATTTCAATTCCATCATTCCATTGTTGCTTGACTAATGAACGGCAGATCAGATAACGTTATTTAAATGAAGAAAATGGGTGGCCTCTTTCACAACAGAGCCAAGTTGCCCCAAGCAGTTTCCGATAGTACTCTTTCCAATATAATCTTTTGTTATTTATTTATGTGGAGGAGTCAAAGGATTTCAGTGTTCGGTTTTAAATGTAGGTGGCTACTTCCATCTGCTCCTTAAAGCAGAAAGGTCAAATATGGTCTGAGGCTGGCCGAGAGACTTCATAGAATCATCCAAACCCTTTGGAACTTCTCCTGTCTCTCCTGACAAAATATCTGTCTGATCCTCTACGACAGTTGTTCCTTTCACCTCCACCTAATCAAACAAATTCTGGCCACATTCAGAGTTTCCTCATTACCTCTTTCTAATTGTGTCTGGTCTCAGCTCGTTTTGTCTCAATAGAAAGGTGGACATTGAATTTCCCCCTTGGCTCTTGCCTGTCTTTCTCCTTGGAACTTCCTCTTCGCCCTTCGGCTTGCTGTCCTCAGTGAGCTCATATCCCTGCAGTCTCACAAAACTAGGTTGGACCCATTTCCACACGGGGAGCTGAGAGAGAGAAATTCCCTCGCTCTACGTGGGAGGATTACACTGGGGAAAGGTGTGGTGGAAAGAGAGGACTGTTTTGTTCTGAAGGAAAGAGCAGAAGATGATGTAAGAATTGGAAGATATTGCAGTAAACGGATGCTTAATTGGTATTGTTGAATATTTGGCTGTTTTTAATGAAGGCCTGACATTTAGAGATATTTAGTGTAATAGAGGTTCACACTTCTGTGACCTTTTAAAATGCACTACATGGTTGTCTCTCTATTGCTCTCTCTCTCTCTGACAGAACACTGCTTATTTCCTCCTTGGTAACCCATGCAACCTGCGAGACAGGAAAAGAGGAGTCGTTATTTTCTGAAAAATATAATTGAACGATAATCATTTTGATTCCCAATGATACGCTCCAATTCTGCCATGGGACAAGTCAGACGTGAGACTCATGTTTTTTTCTTCTACTTCTTCTCTATGAAAAACTAGAACAGTCAGTCATCAGCAATAGTTCAGCAATTTGGGCCACATAATATTTTTTCTGGCTGTCAGAGTGTGAATGTGGTAGGGCTAGGAGCAGAAACAAGCTATTTTCATTGAAAGGTGATGAATGATGTGTCTGTGCCACACAGAACAGTGTTTCTCCTTTTCTCACACTCTTTTCCCCCACTCTCAATCTTCCCGTTCCCTTTCCTTACATTCTCTATCTATTCCATCCCTTCTCTCTCTCTCTCTCTCTCTCTCTCTCTCTCTCTCTCTCTCTCTCTCTCTCTCTCTCTCTCTCTCTCTCTCTCTCTCTCTCTCTCTCTCTCTCTCTCTCTCTCTCTCTCTCTCTCTCTCTCTCCCTCTCTCTCTCTCTCTCTCTCCGTTGTTCTCTATCTCTCTTTTTTCTCTACAGTGCAGCAGCAGTTGAAGGGGTATATCTGAAGGCTGAAGGTGACCTGTGGCTGGGCCAGGGGCTGCAACACAGGACATGGGAGCTACCTGCCCCTCCCGCTCGTGTCTTGTGTTGCAGCCAGTGGAACAGTGGCACTGCTTAACACCACGAAGAGACGCCGAAGAGACCATGTATCAAGTCAGCCATGGACACCTCTGGTTTTCTCTCCGCTCCTCTCTCCAACGAGGTGTTACCAAGCAACATCAGGGTCCTTTCTCTTGTTTTGTATGTTCAATAGCAGCAGTTTTAAGATAGGCCATGTGTGTCAGGTTTGGGAGTGAAAAGAAGAGCCAAGCTGCTGAACAATATGTTGCATTGACTTTTAATGTTTGTTTTTTGAGGGAGCTGTTTAAACGGGAGGAGGGAAGGAGTTTTAATGAGTTGGGGGGCACCTGCAGAATCAGATGATGAAACAGCGCTTCTCTCTCTCTTTCTGCCAACAATAAGGCAAACACGATTGTGAGGCAATAGAATTAAACAAGGTCAACCATGACGCACCTCTGATGTGAGGCGAGCTGCATGGCATGCACTGCCTAGCTGTCTGGGATAATAATATATAATATAATAATAATATGCCATTTAGCAGACGCTTTTATCCAAAGCGACTTACAGTCATGCGTGCATAAATTTTTTCGTATGGGTGGTCCCGTGGATCAAACCCACTACCCTGGCATTACAAGCGCCATGCTCGACCAATTGAGCTACAGAGGACCACGGGATAGTATTAATGATCCTTTATCTCCCCCAAGGTTACAGATGAACAGCACAAGAGGAAGAGGCACGAGATTGCTTTTGCTCCCAGCAAACAGGGGCGGCGAGAGAGACAGAGGAGAGGGGGGCAGGGTGGGGCACACCGGTGTAAATATTCAGCTCATGTTCCCGCTCTGCTCCGCGCCTGACTGAGCCTTGTCTGGTGACCACGGCAAGACGGGGGAGAAGGGGGCATAATTTAAATTTTCTGACGGGGGTGTCACCTGATTGGAAGGTAAATCCAGTGGGCAGGTCGTCCGCTGTTTTCAATCTATGTCCTAAATTGTGTTGTGTCAAAGCAGGGATTGTAAAGAGGCTGTGCAGTGAATGCAGCAGGATGACTATTATATATTGGTCTCTGGCAGCCGTGTGTTTTCTTCTCAACACCAGTGATGCTAGGAGAGTATTCCCACTGGTACAGACGTCAGTTAAACATCTAGTTTCGATTTACATTTGGTTGAGTTGTCAACTAATGTGAATTCAACGTGAAATCAACAAAAAAATTAACCTGTTATTGGATAAAGGTTAAAAGCAGTTAAAAAAAGACGAAATGCCCTTACGCTGATGACTTTTTGCAAATCCAATCAGTTTTCCACGTTGATTCAACGTCATCACATTGATTTTTTGGGGGTTGAAATTATGTGGAAACAACATTGATTCAACCAGTTTTTGCGCAGTGAGTTATGACTTTTCAGAAACACTTTATGGCATGCCATGAGTTCCTTGAAAACACTCAGTATTCATAGGGCTGCATGTTTTCATACAAATACTTATTGTTGTCTGGAAGAAAGAGGTTGTGATTGCATCTCCAGGTACTATGGTCACTGGTATCTATCTGCCCCCTACTATGTTTAGAAAATTAATACAAGATTGCCCATTCACCACCCCCATGTGAATCTATACTTAATTTAGGTACTTTCCCCTTGAGGCTGTGTACATGATAGCAATTAGACTTGAATAACCTTGGGCAGTTCCACTTTAAGAAATGTCATCAAAGATATCTGGGAGATGGAGCTGCTAAGACAGATCTGACAGATTGCTCATCTCCTGACAGTGCTGCATCTTTTAGGAGTTTTCCATACCAGTGCACTTGCCTCTATCTGCAATGTACACTTACAGATTGGAGTGAACTGCAGTACATCTACAGCCATTCAGGCCTGTGTTCGTTTTATGTATTTAAAGGAGTCTCAGGTTTTAAATGCAGGCTTGATATAACTCAACTCTCTCCAGAGAGGAACAGCACCACTGGGCAAAAAGTGAATGAATCAACATTGTTTCCATGTCATCCCCCCCCCCCCTCCCCCCAAAGAAATGTACGTGATGACGTTGAATCACGGTGGAAAACTGGATTTGCAAAAAGTCATCGATATAAGGACGTTTCTTTTTTTTTTTTACCCAACTTTTAACCTAAATCCAATGGCATGGTGACGTAGTTATTTGTATTTTAAGTTGAATTCACGTTAGTTGACAACTCAAACAATATTAAATCAAAACTAGACATTGAAATTATGAGCGAGAGAGAGAGAGAAAGAAAGAAAGACGACTGTCTGTCTAAAGAGATGCTTTATTAAAATTGAGCCCAAGCAGGCATGCGCTTCGGAGACAGCTGTGACTTGTCACAGTGTTTAAGACCAACCATGTGGGGTTGGACAGATTATTCCCCTGTAGCTCAGTTGGTAGAGCATGGCGCTTGCAACACCAGGGTTGTGGGTTTGTTTCCCATGAGGGGCCAGTATGAAAATGTATGCAGCCACTAACTGTAAGTCGCTCTGGATAAGAGCGTCTGCTAAATGACTAAAATGTAAATTATTCAGAAAGGGAAAAAAATGCCTACAAATATTATGTGAAAAAGTATTGAATAAAATGTGAGGGACCTTCTAGGATGTGACTGCCCTTGAAAGACTCCAGGCCTGCGTCCCAAATGGCTCCCTATAGAGTGCACTACTTTTGACCAGAGCTCTGATAAGATGCCATTTGGGACGCAGGCCAGTTGTTGATGTGAAAGAGTCGCAGAGTTCCTGCAAAACCAGCCATGTCCGGAAACAAGCAGGCAGACAGATAGACAGACATTTCTGCGCTGCCCCCTGGAAACAGTCCGTCTTCGTGGAGTTTAGGAATGTGACTTTAATCATGTATACATCACCATATGCTACGCTCCATGAAGTTGATGTCTGCCGTTTGGGGAAGTTATGCTCCCAAGATTTTAATGAAACCTCCTGCCATCATGAGGTTCAGTGATATACCTTTAGGATAGACCTAAAATCTATTTTACATCATTAAAGGTAATAATAAAATGCAAAATGCTTTGAAAAATGACAAGGTGGAACGATAAAACAGGTTTTCAATAGGGCAAACAGCAAATCTATTTTGGTACTTTGAGGGGGATACAACACACGTTTGATATTGCACAGACAAAATGTATGTGTTTAGGAACTTATCTTTTAAATATCATGTTTGAACAACTGTCACCATCTCTTAACAGAGAGGAAAACCACTACCACTAAAATCCAAATAAATGTCCTTACTCATCTCCCAACGGATACTGTGGCCCCTCGCTCTCCCTCAAGGTTTCAGTTCCAATTACTGCCACTTTTCCGGTGGAGGGGCCCAGGGGAGAAAGAGTATGGGAGGGGATGACAGTGGCCCCTCAGCCTCCCCCCTCAGCTCAGCCTCCCTCCCTCCCTCCACGGAGGAGTTGAGCTGAGTGATGAGTTATAGGCGGCAGATAGCTTAGTGGTTAAGAGCGTTGTGCCAGTACCCGAAAGGTCGCTGGTTCTAATCCCCCAGCCGACTAGGTGAAAAATCTGTCGATGTGCCCTTGAGCAAGGCACTTAACCCTAATTGCTCCTGTAAGTCGCTCTGGATAAGAGCGTCTGCTAAATGACTAAAATGTTATGGGGTCAGATCGCTAAGACACAAGGTGACCCTTTGTGACGGTTGCTGCTGCAACACTGTACTGCTGACAGTGACAGGTATATTCACTTTCATGGTTTATTCATCTTGACAGGTATGTTCAATTTCATGGTTTATTTATCTTGGGGTGCATCCTAAAAGTGCACCTTATTCCCTATGGGCCCTGGTCAAAAGTAGTACACTACATAGGGAATAGGGTGCAATTTTGGACAAGACCTTCATATGGGGTCAAAGGCAGGTAACAAGGAAATGTGGACTGACAGCCTGGAGGGGAGAAGGCTTCTTTCACTATGAAGAGGAAGATAAAATGGTGTCAACTTAATAGATCAGTGAATTGTGAAATGAATGTGTTGTTTTTCTTGTGGAGAGGGAATAGGCTATATTTAGAGACAAACTAAGACACACTGTCAAGACACTGGCAGTTTGGTTTTGCCACACGCCCATCTGTCGGGAACCAAATGAGAGGATTATAATATTCAGCAGTAGGAATTTGTATCGTCCAACTGTAACCAAATGATTGCACGCAAACAGCTTGCTTCACAAATGGGAAGAAATAATAACTCAAAGCCTACTGGCAAGATTTAGAGGTGGCCACTGTCAAATCTTATTCTACAATGGGTTGAGCTGTTTCAACTGCGTTAGGATTATCATACTGGAAAAGTCAGATATAAAAAAAGCTTTTCAGTCATGCACTGGCAGACAGTTCAGTTGCCTGTTCGAGGGAGTAAAAATCGCAGCGCATCGGATTGATATTTGCCAGTGGGCGGAGGATGTAGGCAGCGGCTATTAAAGCACTTCAGTGAGAGCTTGCTCTGAACAATTTTATTGTCCCCGTGTTTTGGTAAATGCGACGAGTGAGGGAAGCGGTAGGAACACTTCCAGCAGTGTTATCAGGTGCAAACAGAAGGAGTCAGGATATCCGGATCCACAGGAGCAAGACATCAGAGGGTGCACGCTTCCCGGTTCCCGCGTCACCGCCCCCGGGCCGTGACTCATCCAGTTGGCATTGACGATGATGTGCTCCCCGGTGTGCGAGGTCGATAGAGAGAAACGGCGCTTGACTCCGGATCGAATGTTCCTCTAGTACCCGGGGGCGTAACTACATATAAGGCCACCGAGGTCCGTACCTCGGTAATTGTTTCAAGAAAACATTATATATATATATATATATATATATATATATATGCGTCACTGCTTGGTATGGCAACTGCTTGGCATCCGACCGCAAGCCACTACAGAGGGTAGTGCAGACAGTACATCACTGGGGCCGAGCTTCCTGCCATCTAGGACCTCTATACCAGGCTGTGTCAGAGGAAGGCCCTAAAAATTGTCGAAGACTCCAGCCACCCAAGTCATAGACTGTTCTCTCTGCTACCGCACTGCAAGCAGTACAGATGCATCAAGACTGGAACCAACAGGACCCTGAAAAGCTTCTATCCCCAAGCCATAAGACTGCTAAATATTTTGTTAAATAGTTCACCAAATAGCTCAACTCGGTACTGGTCGCCCGTGTATATAGCCATGTTATCGTTACTCATTGTGTATTTATTATTACTTTTATTATTACCTGTTTTACTTTTCTATAATTGTCTATTTTCTTTCTCTTTGCGTTGTTGGGAAGGGCCCCTAAGTAAACATTTCACTGTTTGTCTACCACTGTTGTTTACGAAGCATGTGACTAATAACATTTTATTTTATTATATTTGTATGTCACTCACTGACAGTCACTCAATTAGCCCCAGTGCTTGACTTGGACTGAAATAGGTGCTGGTACTCACTTTGGGTGCCGCTACTGTTAAATTTAGGTGCAGGAGCTACACAATACTTTTGAGCTAATAATTCAATAAGAGGAACAGGAGCTCAAGCAGTAGAACATTTTAGGTACTGGGCTCTGGTGAGCTCCTTGCCAAGTCAAGCACTGATTAGCCTATGTCAGTAAAAAAATTTTAGATTGGTAAATTAGTCTAGTTAGTCTAGCCAGTTATCTAAACTTGTAGTAATCATGACCTAATTACTTACTGGGCACGTCCACCGGGCCCAGTTGATTTTGGAGCCCTGGTTACCACGTGAAGCGAACCCGTGCACATGCACAGATACTGTGTGTGACTGTGTGAGAGCTCAGTCTTGCTCAATCTTGCTCATCTCAATATCTGCAGTGCTGTTCATGGCAACATCATTTCGCTGAGTCTACTTTCAAGTAGTTTTTTTTGGGTATCAGTACTTTACTATTTATATTTTTGAAAACTTTTACTTAATGGTCCAATTCATGCACTTATCAAGACAACATGTGGTCATCCCTACTGCCTCTGATCTGGCAGACTCACTAAACACAAAATAATGCTTCATTTGTAAATGATGTCAGAGTGTTGGAGTGTGCCCCTGGCTATCTGTAAATTTAAAGAAATAAAAAATATTAGTGCCATCTGGTTTGCTTAATATAAGGAATTTGAAATTATTTATAGCATTTACTGTTACTTTGGATATTTTAGCAATTACATTTCTTTTTATACTTAAGTATATTTAAAACCAAATACTTTTACTCAAGTACAGGCGTGGACAAAAGTTTTGAGAATGACACAAGTATTGGTCTTCACAAAGTTTGCTGCTTCAGTGTTTTTAGATATTTTTGTCAGATGTTACTATGGTATACTGAAGTATAATTACAAGCATTCCATAAGTGTCAAAGGCTTTTATTGACAAATACATTAAGTTTATGCAAAGAGCCAATATTTGCAGTGTTGACCCTTCTTTTTCAAGACCTCTGCAATCTGCCCTGGCATGCTGTCAATTAACTTCTGGGCCACATCCTGACTGATGGCAGCCCATTCTTGCATAATCAATGCTTGGACTTTGTCAGAATTTGTGGGGTTTTGTTTGTCCACCCGCCTCTTGAGGATCGACCACAAGTTCTCAATGGGATTAAGGTCTGGGGAGTTTCCTGGCCATGGACCCAAAATGTAGATGTTTTGTTCCCCGAGCCACTTAGTTATCACTTTTGCCTTATGGCAAGGTGCTCCATCATGCTGGAAAAGGCATTGGTTGTCACCAAACTGTTCTTGGATGGTTGGAAGAAGTTGCTCTCGGAGGATGTGTTGGTACCATTCTTTATTTTCTGGCTGTGTTCTTAGGCAAAATTGTGAATGAGCCCACTCCCTTGGCTGAGAAGCAACCCCACACATGAATGGTCTCAGGATGCTTTACTGTTGGTATGACACATGGTTGATGGTAGCGCTCACCTTGTCTTCTCCGGACAAGGTGTTTTCCGGATGCCCCAAACAATCGGAAAGGGGATTCATCAGAGAAAATGACTTTACCCCAGTCCTCAGCAGTCCAATCCCTGTACCTTTTGCAGAATATCAGTCTGTCCCTGATGTTTTTCCTGGAGAGAAGTGGCTTCTTTGCTGCCCTTCTTGACACGAGGCCATCCTCCAAAAGTCTTCGCCTCACTGTGCGTGCAGATGCACTCGCACCTGCCTGCTGCCATTCCTGAGCAAGCTCTGCACTGGTGGTGCCCCGATCTCGCAGCTGAATCAACTTTAGGAGACGGTCCTGGCGCTTGCTGGACTTTCTTGGGCGCCCTGACGTCTTCTTCACAACAATTGAACCTCTCTCCTTGAAGTTCTTGATGATCCGATAAATGGTTGATTTAGGTGCAATCTTACTAGCAGCAATATCCTTGCCTGTGAAGCCCTTTTTGTGCAAAGCAATGATGACGGCACGTGTTTCCTTGCAGGTAACCATGGTTAACAGAGGAAGAACAATGATTTCAAGCACCACCCTCCTTTTAAAGCTTCCAGTCTGTTATTCTAACTCAATCAGCATGACAGAGTGATCTCCAGCCTTGTCCTCGTCAACACTCTCACCTGTGTTAACGAGAGAATCACTGACATGATGGCAGCTGGTCCTTTTGTGGCAGGGCTGAAATGCAGTGGAAATGTTTTTTGGGGATTAAGTTAATTTTCATGGCAAAGGGGGACTTTGCAATTAATTGCAATTCATCTGATCACTCATGACATTCTGGAGTATATGCAAATTGCCATCATCAAAACTGAGGCAGCAGACTTTGTGTAAATTAGTATTTGTGTCATTCTCAAAACTTTTGACCACGACTGTAGTATTTTACTGGGTGACTTCACTTTACTGGAGTAAGTTTTCTACACTGAACAAAAATGTAAAATGTAAATTGTTGGTCCCATGTTTCATGAGCTGAAATAAAAGATCCCAGAAATTGGCCATATGCACTAAAAGCTTATTTCTCTCAAATTTTGTACACATCCCTGTTAGTGAGCATTTCTTTGCCAAGATACTCCATCCACCTGACAGGTGTGGAATATCAAGAAGCTGATTAAACAGCATGGTCATTACACAGGGGCACCTTGTGCTGGGGATAATACAATTATTCTCTAAAATGTGAAGTTTTGTCACACAACACAATGCCACAGATGTCTCAAGTTTTGAGGGAGCGGGCAATTGGCATGCTGACTGCAGCAATGTCCACCAGAGCTGTTGCCAGAGAATTTGAATGTTAATTTCTCTACCATAAGTCTCCTCCAACGTCGTTTTAGAGAATGGGGTCGTGTGGGCGAGTGGTTTGCTGATGTCAACATTGTGAACAGAGTTGTGACGAGTACTGATATACGAAGAGGCAGACGCAGGAATCAACAAGGTCAAGGTTTACTTAATAATGATAACGAGAATAACAAAGAGAGCGTAAACGACACGACGCTAAACAATCACACACAACACAATACAGAACAGTCCCGGGCTAAATAGGGGTGGTGATGAGATGATGAGGTGCAGGTGCGCTGAAGGTGATAAGGGTGCGTTGGGTTTCCATTCCGGTGTTGCCGAGGTGGTGCGCTCAGACCGGTGGCTCAGTAGACCAGCGAATCAGCGCGCCGGAGGGGAGCAACAGGAGGAGACGTGACAAGAGACATGGTGGTGGTGGGGTTATGGTATGGGCAGGCATAAGCCACAGACAACGAACACAATTGCATTTTATCGATGGGAATTTAAATGCACAGAGATACCGTGATGAGATCCTTAGACTCATTGTCGTGCCATTCATTCGCAGCCACCACCTCATGTTTCAGCATGATAATGCATGGCCACATGTCACAATGATCTGTACACAATTCCTGGAAGCTGAAAATGTCCCAGTTCTTCCATGGCCTGCATACTCACCAGACATGTCACCCATTGAGCATGTTTGGGATGCTCTGGGTCAACGTGTACAACAGCGTGTTCCAGTTCCCGCCAATATCCAGCAACTTTGCACAGCCATTGAAGAGGAGTGGGACAACATTCCACAGGCCACAATCAACAGCCTGATCATCTCAATGCAAAGGAGATGTGTTGCGTTGCATGAGGTAAATGGTGATCATACCAGATACTGACTGGTTTTCTGATCCACGGCCCTTCTTTTTTTTAAAGGTATCTGTGACCAACAGACGCATATCTGTATCCCAGTCCATAGATTAGGGCCTAATGAATTCATTTAAATTGACTGATTTCCTTATATGAACTGTAACTCAGTAAAATCTTTGAAATTGTTGCATGTTGCGTTTATATTCTTGTTCAGTATATCAAGGTATCTTTACTTTACTCAAGTATGACAATTGGGTACTTTTTCCACCACTGCACTGAGATATGTTAAGAGTGTAGTTTAACTAAAGTGTATTCAAAATGCACGGATGCCTCTTTACCTTATGTGTGCCAGTTCCTTCAGGTCTAAGACAACCATAAATGGTAAACAAGTACCACTTCAAAAAGCTCTCATACCTTCCAGCAGAGTCTGTCAAATGCAATTGAGAAAGAGCCAGTTGTAGGCAGCAATAGAACTAGCTCTCACATCTCTGCATAGATCCCAGGAGATCCAAAAAGAAGAAAGCTGGCCATTTGCCTGCCTTTCTTCCAAAGGAGTCTTACTTACTGTCAAACTTTCTTTGAGGCACAGTCTTGCTAAACAGCTTCCCCACAAGCTTCACACCTCCTTCTCTCCTCCTACCCCCTTTTTGTCTCTTATAAATGACACAAACAGCTCACAGACTTTGATGTGTTGCCAGGACGGGATGAGAGCCTTGGTGAGTTTGGTGCAGGTGAGGGGAGGGAGTTTTTGGAGAGAGTGTGTATGTGAGATGGGAGTTTTGGAGGTATAAGGAAATGGGGTGGTGTGTTTGTGTGCCATGGAGGAGCTTTGTTTTACAGAGGCTCCCAGCGGGCCCCGTGGCTGGAAGGAAATGGAGTGGAGCAGAGAGTGCTATTTGGATCGATGCCCTTCTCTCTCACACAGTATCACTTAGAGGACTCAGGTTCTGGCTCAGGTCTGATTTGGCTGCAGAAACAGCGGATGGCACCCTGCCTCTTGCAACCTTGGCACAGTCACTCACCACCGGAGCACACAGTAGCAGCAGACCCTGGCACAGAGTCAGCCTGGAGGGTGAGAGACACTTCCTTGTTGTGACCTCTCTAGCTCCCCCAATGACAGCACAGTAAACTCAAACAACACTCGCTGTCATTGTCTGTATTTCCCTCCCTCCCGCCCTCCTTCACTCACTCACCCCCTCCCTCACTCACTCACTCACTCACCCCCTCCCTCCCTCCCTGGCACATAGTAGCGTATCATCTGTAATTGACGAAAATATACTCTGACACATTCATTTGGGAGAGCGAAGGTCTGAGGGTAGACTCAGGTAATTATGAGTCACTCACTGGACCAACCAAGGTCAAAAAACGGGTCAAAAGCCCCATTAGTGCGTTCACTAATTGACTAGCCTTGCCAGTCCTGGTCCCTGAAGGTCACCCTTACTATTCCTTTCTAATGGCTGAATTTCATAACCTGGGTTCAAATACTATTCAAAATCATTTCACATACATAGGTTGACTTGATTGAGCTTACCTGGCTAAATGGAATTAACAGAATAGTCGCAAATGAGCAAACCCATCTTGCACTACAGGCAGGCCAAAGCAAATGCTCAAAGTATTTAAAAGATTTCAAATAGTATTTGAACCCAGGAATGGAATGTGGGCCAGAATTCATCTCAATTAAGGAGTCGGGACCTTCCAATATACCTTTATTCACTGGGATTTATTGCATGGCCGAACCAAATGAAAAACAAGTGCAGTGTGTGGGGACACTGGAGTAATTACATCACCCTGCCACACTTGAAAATGTAGTTATTGGCGACGGTGTTGGAAATGCAACAGTGACACTTCATGGTTTTGGGGCGTACAGTTTTCTGATCAGTTCTCTCTCCTTTGCATAAATGGCATATCCCTGAACAGTGCTCTACAGATTGCAGATATGGTGGAAAAAGTTCACATGTTTATGGATGGGATTCGATGAGATGTCGTTGGCTTGCTCCGGTATAGTTCCTCTGTGGAATGTACTGCTGAGGTGCATGAAGGTGGTGTAAGAGTAAGAAGAAGGCAGTCGATCAACATTTCAGATGAGTTTACTACTGTGTGACCTGTCCTTGCAGATATGATTATTGTGCCACTGGAATAGCTGTAATGTGATGTACTATTTAACAAAGCCACTAGATGGCGATGCACACTTTGTAATTGTTTTCCCATTGAGCATCATTTTCGACTTCTACATTTACATTTACATTTTAGTCATTTAGCAGACGCTCTTATCCAGAGCGATTTACAGTTAGTGAATACATATTTTTTTGTACTGGCCCCCGACTTCTCTAATGACTACTTGATTTCAGCACTCGAAATCCATATCCAATTCAACATAACTGTATGGTTAATAAGGTCCCAAGATGAGAGACCTGTTCAACTTGAACTGTGTTTGACCTGAAACGACCCTCCAGATAGCAATAAGATGCTAGAGTCAGACAGTGTTCTAATGGGCTTAATCAGGCCAATCAGAAAAAAAGCACTTCTGGCCTGTTTAAACACAGTTTACAAGTTTAATGTTGTTTAAGAAACAATTTATTATTGGAATATATTATACAGATTATTATTATTGATCTGAATCTACTTCATTGGTCCTTTAATACTTTCCATAGAACAAGCACAATTTGCTAGTCTTTGTATATAGGCCTACCACTGTCATGTCATGTGATCTCACATTGATACCATAGTTGTCAACACATTGTATGTTTAGTAGAATGTTTAATTCTAATCAATGAATCGAATGACATTTTTTATTTATTTAGGGACACATGGGTAAGCGAACTTGTACAATTCAGAGGCTGCAACTAATTAAGCATTTGGATTCAGGAAAGGTTGAAACGTAAGACTCTATACAAGATTCCCTCCTGTTTAGTTGCTTGAGATCTCAGAAGATATCAGGGAAACGGGACCCCTCTGGTTCCGGCTGGGGGCTCCTGGGAGAGAAAGAAGTGTCGATTGGTTTCAACAGGAGAAAGAGAGGGGAGGAGAAAGAGATGGAAGATAAAAGAAAAGTTCCCTGGCAGGCTACCAATAGTCACAGGTGTCTTCCGAACAATCGGCCAGTACAATGGTGGTTGGCAGCCTGGCACACTGCTGCCCAGCCAGGCCTGGTCCGATATGAACAGGACCCCTAGAGGAAAAGACACCAAAGCAATCCCTATGGGGATTATATATAAAGCCAAAAATGCTGAGAGGGAAGGGAGTTGTGTGCAACTATGCATAGCATTTTCCCGACAGGCCCAGATGTTAAACAGTTAATAAATCATTTATGGGGTAATTTGTAGCTGTCATTTGTTAATATGCCATAAAAGATAACAGGTGTGGCCTATACTCTTTCCCTATTAAAATTATGTTATTACACTGTGACACACGATTCACAGTCTTGTGAGAATGATTGTGAACTTGAGTTATTTACAAAAATCATAGCTGGCTTCATTGAATATCTTCAGCATTTGAATCAAATATTGACAACATTCCAGCAGTGGAGGCTGCTGAGGGGAGGACGGCTCATAATAATGGCTGGAACGGAGCACATGGAATGGCATCAAACACCTGGAAACCATGTGTTTGATGTGTTAGATGCCATTCCACTGATTCTGCTCCAGCCATTACCACAAGCCTGTCCTCCCCAATTAAGGTACCACCAACCTCCTGTGCATTCCAGTATTGCATTTATTTTCTTATCAGTGCATTGAACTAATAGGCTAACTTCAGCCCATAACTCATTCCACAGCCTGGGATATCAGATTGAAACCTAAACCCTGTTTAAAGTTATGAAACCATAAACCATGTGTTGGTATTGATCAGACATAAGCAAAGTTGTCTTGACACTGTGAAATGAGAAGGCAAATAAATGTTTCACACAGAACACTTTTCCTGACAGCTGGCTGTGAATTTAATCTATTGGAATTTAATTTGTTCCATATTTTCAGTGCTTAGAGTTTCAGTGATCCAGTCTCAGTCGTCCACAATAGCTGTAGCACTGAACTGACACGTGGCCACAAGTGTTCTCAAGTCACATTCATGTAGTTCCTCTCCTTTTACTGTAAGTCAGATTTCCAATGTTTTTATTTGGCAAATAAACTTGAACTTGAACTGACTGACAGCTCTCTGGTTAAAGAAACCTGTCAAAATGAGAAAATGAATGACTTTTTCACTTGTTCTCATGCCATACATTTGTTGACATTGCAATGCCTATGTAATCAGTTACACAGAGTAGGCCTAGCCTTTGGTAAACTGTTGATATATGCCACACCTGGGCTGCCCTTTGCAATAAAGTCGGTGGGGTTGAAGTCCAGTGTATCTAGGCTACTTCAGGCTTTGAAACACCGGGATGTAGACAATAGATGGATATTTACCAGGCAATAAAGGCTGGGTACAACAATGTTCTGTAGGATGTGAAAGAAAGGCTTTTCAAATAACAAGTTCCTTGGGGGATTCCTTTAACCAACACTTGTGAAACACTGACCACAAAAAACTCAAAGGCCAAACAGTTATGGTCCCAAGGTTTGGTGCAGTTAACTCCTCCTTTCCCAAGCACATTTAAGGGGGTGTTTCACATCCTTTTACATTTATGCAGATATGGACCTTTGGTTTATTCCCACAAGTATTCAACATCATTCTTTTTTATTTGTCAATTTTAAGAAGTTGTCAAATATGATTTTAGTATTCAGAAGCATGCAAACTTACAGACAGACATATTAAGAGTTCAGACTGTGACCCATGAAAATCTCATTGATAAATGCATGCTCTAACCTGTAAACCACACCTATTTGAGTCTCATCCATGGATATATATATATATATATATATATATATATATATTATATATATTGTGGCGTACCGCAGGTTAGCCACCAGGGGTAGAGTCATCGAGGTCTGGTGACAGACGGAGTCTACATCACGCAGCGATGGCTCCCTCTGCTGTATGTGCCAGGTCTCAACGGGCTCTACGGCCAGGACTAATTGGGGCTGATTGTGGTTGGCTCACCAGCTGGACGAGTCCCATAAAGCTGTCAGAAGGTCAGCACACAGGGGTGGGGACTGGGGAAGAGAGGTTACTCCCGTATAGTCGTGCTCAGTACCAGAGATAATGGAGGGAGCTCGGTTTTGTTCTCCACAGGATACAGCAAGACCCCGGAGCCCAGAAGACAGTATCCTGGAGGATATCTATTCTTTTCTCTTTGTTTATTATTTAAATAAACACCCTTGAAACTGAGCTAATACAATTCGGTCCATGTCTGATCTGTGTAAACGTTTTGACCAAACCCCCTGGTCTGCCACAAGTGGTGGAGAATGCGGGCATTCTGATAGCATGGTTAGATCAGGGTTGACGTTTACGCAGCATCAGCATGGACGAGTTGATAGCTCAGTTCGTCTGGGCCCAACAAACACAACAGGCGGTGCAGGAACGAATGCTGGAGGAACAGCGGCTACAAAATGTCCGCCTCGTTGAGGAAATCAGGAAGCCACAAGAAGGAGCGCCTACTGAATCGCATCCAAACCAGTTTTTAATCAAGCTAACGGAGGACGACAACATCGAAACATACCTCTGCATGTTTGAACGGACAGCGCTATGGGAAGGATGGCCAAGGCCAAAGTGGGCAAGTTTGCTGGCCCCGTTCCTGTCCGGGAACGCCCAAAAGTGACCTTAACAATGAACAGGCGGCTAACAACGATGGTTTCAAACGGGAGATACTCAGCCGCTACGGGTACAGCCTGGCCCATCGGGCCCAACTGGTCCACGACTGGAGGTTCGTGGCCGACACCTCCCCCCGAGCCCAGATGAGCGACCTACTGCGCATCACCAGGGCATGGTTCCTAACCGACGTATCCACCCTCTCCATCATAGACAAAGTGGTCATGGATTGCTTCTTACGGGCAGCGAGTCTATGTGCACCTCAGACCTTGGAGGACCTCCTGGGGGCAGTGGAGATGCATCATAACACAGAGGCCCTGCTGAAGGGGAGCCAGGCCGAGTCGGGGACCCGTCCGAGGGGACGGAAGGACAACCCCAATGCCGTATACCCCGAACCGACAGTCACCGGGGCCAAAGGTCCGCAGACCCGTGGAGAGACGGCCGGGGGAGAGCCGACCCGCCGCCGACGACCCCAGGTAGATGGAGACCAAAATAGGTGTTTTGAGTGTGGTGCCCGGGGGCACCTTGCATTGAATTGCCCGGCTCGAGAGGAGTCGATGCCATCAGTGAGCCCCGGAGGCGAGGTGGGCCACGCAGTGAACTACGTCACCTCCTGTTGGGCGCACCGCAAAGTCGACGGACACGACACCGAAGCTCTATTGGACTCCAGGAGTGTGGTTACGCTCATAGCCATGAGCCTGCTAGCCCAGGGGACCGAACGTGGTGGGGAGATGTCCGTTTCCTGTGTTCACTGTGACACCAAGCGGTATCCGACCGTACAGGCCAACATCGTGACGTCACAAGGGAGCTGCCAGATGATGGTGGGTGCCGTACCCGAGTTGCTGGTACCCCTCCTCGTGGGACAAGATTGTCCGCTGTTCCCGGCAATGTGGAGGCATGAGCTTAGGAAAAAGGTACGAGCCGGCAGGAGACGAGAGCGAGGATGACCCGGAAGCAAGCGGTTGACAAACCCGTATCTACAGGTCCGGAGTCGGAGTCCGAGGGGGCGCCGGAACCCAACCCCCATGGTGAAGAACTGGAGGAGGAGTAAAATGCAAATTAATTACCATACAATGTGATTTTCTGGATTTTTGATTCCGTCTCTCACAGTTGAAGTGTATCTATGATAAAAAATTACAGACCTCTACATGCTTTGTAAGTAGGAAAACCTGCAAAATCGGCAGTGTATCAAATACTTGTTCTCGCCACTGTATATACTACCAGTCAAAAGTTTGGACACACCTACTCATTTAAGGGTTTTTCTTTATTTTTTACAATTTTTTACATTGTAGAATAATACTGAAGACATCAAAACTATGAAATAACACATGGAATCATATAGTAACCAAAAAAGTGTTAAACAAATCAAAATATATTTTATATTTGAGATTCTTAAAATAGCCACCCTTTGCCTTGATGACAGCTTTGCACACTCTTGGCATTCTCTCAACCAGCTTCATGAGGAATGCTTTTCCAACAGTATTGAAGGAGTTCCCACATATGCTGAGCACTTGCTGGCTTCTTTTCCTTCACTCTGTGGTCCAACTCATCCCAAACCATCTCAATTGGGTTGAGGGCGGGTGAGGGTGGAGGCCAGGTCATCTGATGCAGCACTCCATCACTCTCCTTCTTGGTCAAATAGCCCTTACACAGCCTGGAGGTGTGTTTTGGGTCATTGTCCTATTGAAAAACAAGTGATAGTCCCACTAAGCCCAAACCAGATGGGATGGCATATCGCTGCAGAATGCTGTGGTAGCCATGCTGGTTAAGTGTGCCTTGAATTCTAAATAAATCACACACAGTGTCACCAGCAAAGCACCCCCACCATCACACCTCCTCCTCCATGCTTCACGGTGGCAACCACACATGCGGAGAGCATCCATTCACCTACTTTGCGTTTCACAAAGACACGGCGGTTGGAACCAAAAATCTCAAATTTGGACTCATCAGACCAAAGGACAGATTTCCACCGGTCTAATGTCCATTGCCTGTGTTTCTTGGCCCAAGCAAGTCTCTTCTTCTTATTGGTGTCCTTTAGTAGTGGTTTATTTGCAGCAATTCGACCATGAAGGCCTGATTCACGCAGTCCCCTATTTACCAAATAGGGTTCTCTTCTGTATACCCCCCCCACCTTGTCACAATACAACTGATTGGCTCAAACGCATTAAGAAGGAAAGAAATTCCACAAATTAACTTTTAACAAGGTTGAGAGAATGCCAAGAGTGTACAAAGCTTTCATCAAGGCAAAAGGTGGCTACATTGAAGAAATATAAAATATTGTAATGACCCAGCTGGGTCATAAAGTAAAAGAGAGACGGGCACCAGGTGTACAGGCAGAACACAGGTTTATTCCTGAATGGGCTATTGTTCAGGCCACAGCCCACGCCGCTAAACCTCGGACATACACAAATATAACATGTCAAGTCAAGGGTCCCAAAACAGAAGAGAGAGAGATGAGACCGTAACCCCTATTTAAGCATTCCAAAACCCCGCGGGATTACCCATCATACCCCCCCCAACCTTTCCATCTGTCCTGGCATATTTAACCCCTGCTAGCACCCATGAGAACGATAGCACACCCACGAACACAGAACACAATACCGGGTCGTTACATAGCCCCCCCCTTTCTAAACCCTAGCCCCTAGGGTTACAAAACAAAATCCTTAAAACGACCCGGAGGTCGCATCAGTCTCTTGTGCCTCCCCTTGACTCTCACTGGTGGACCCCCAGAACACTCATCTGCCCCAATGTCATTTCCAGCGCCCTCCGACGAGGCAGCCCCCGTTCCAGGCTCAGGTTGCGCTAGAGTCTCCTCGCTAGACTGTCCCTGTGTGCTCACATCAGAGTCCTCACTTCCATTCCCTACCGTTTTCCTCCCTCTGTAGGGCGCCAATCGGTCCCGGTGGACCACCACCTTCCTGCTCCGTGGGTGAACCTCCACCCGGTACGTCACCTCCCCCACTCTCTCTATCACCAGGCACAGCCCCACCCAGGCACTGTCCAGCTTTGGGCACCGCCCCTTCTTGCGCGTGGGGTTGTGAAGCCACACTCGTTCTCCCGCTCCAAAGTGCCTCCCCCTAGCGCGTGAGTCATAGTGGCGCTTTTGGCGCATTCCTGCGTTCTCGAGTTGCTCTCTTGCGAAGGTGTGAGCCGCTTCTAACCGGTTCTGCAGACGACGAACATAGTTCGGGCCAGGCAAAACCCCGTCGTCGTTATCAGGAGGGTGGCCAAACGTCAGTTCGGCTGGGGTGCGCAACTCACGACCTAACATTAGTAGCGTTGGGGAGCACGCAGTCGATTCTTGAACAGCCGACCTACATGCCATAAGAATAAACGGTAAGTGGGTGTCCCAATCTTTCTGGTGTTTTGAGGTAACGATAGCCAGCTGTTGTGCTAATGTTCTGTTGAATCTTTCCACCAGCCCATCACTCTGGGGGTGAAGCGGAGTAGTGCGCGTCTCCTCCGCGCCTAACCGTCTACACAACTCTGAGAACACCCGTGACTCAAAGTTTCTCCCCTGGTCGCTGTGTATAGACTGTGGCACCCCAAACCGACTGATTATTCCCCCTACCAACGCATCAGCTACTGTTTCTGCCTCCTGGTCTGGGAGAGCGTAAGCCTCTGGCCACTTGGTGAAGTAGTCCATAGCAGTTAGAATCCACCTGTTACCGCTGTCTGTGGTTGGAAACGGTCCAACTATGTCTACCCCCAGTCTCTCCATGGGCTCCCCTACTGGGAATTGTTGTAGGAGGGCGTGTGACTGACCTGGAGGTCCTTTCTTAGCAGCACACTCGTCGCACTGCCTGCAAAAGTCCTCCACATCCCTCCTGTGCCTGGCCCAATAGAAGCCTTTACGTACGCGCTTTAACGTTTTGGAGACCCCAAAATGCCCGGCGCCTACTCCCCCGTGAAGCTGCTGTAACACGCTCCCTTGCAGCCTTTTGGGAACCACTACCTGCCACGTCATTTCTCCAGTAGCTGGCTTTTTGTGGTCCTCTGTAGCTCAGCTGGTAGAGCACGGCGCTTGTAACGCCAAGGTAGTGGGTTCGATCCCCGGGACCACCCATACACAAAAAAAATGTATGCACGCATGACTGTAAGTCGCTTTGGATAAAAGCGTCTGCTAAATGGCATATTATTATTATTTTTTTTATTTTTTTTCCACCCCCTCTGGAGCACTCCCTCAGCCACTCTAAGGACTGAGAATTTAGCCCAGAGTCCTTTGGTGACTGGTGATAGAGGGGCTACTTCCCCCCACGGCGGTCGTCTTCTCTCTTCCACCCACCCCAGCACAGGACGCAGCTCTGCGTCCTCCTCCTGACGACGCCTCCACTCCCCGACGTCCACAGCCTCAAGCTCCCGGCACTCTGTCACCCTCAGCTGATTCACCGTGGCGGTGACTCCCTCCTTCATGCACAGTTCCCTCTCTCGCTCCACCTGTTTGGCGCAGTACCCACAGCCGTCCTCAGCACACGGGCGGCGGGACAAGGTGTCTGCATTGCTGTGGCGAAGGCCGGCCCTGTGCTCCACCTGGAAGTCGTAGGGTTGCAGCTCCTCCAACCAGCGGGCGATCTGACCCTCTGGCTCCTTGAAGGAGAGAAGCCACTGCAGGGCGGAGTGATCCGTCCGCACCACAAACGGCAGGCCCCCCAGGTAGTACTTGAAATGGCGAACTGCTGCCACGACAGCCAAAAGCTCCCTCCTTGTCACTCAGTAGCGTTTTTCAGCCTTATCAAAAGTTCTGCTGTAATAAGCTACTACGTGCTCCCCGTCAGAACCACGCTGAGCCAGCACAACCCCCAAGCCCTCATTGCTTGCGTCGGTGTCCAGGATAAACGGACGGTTCGGGTCTGGTGAGGACAGGACATGGGCCTCCACCAGGGCACGTTTGAGGGCCTCAAACACCCGCTGGTGCTCTTCGGTCCACTGAAAAACAGTGTCCTTCTTGAGAAGGTGGTTCAAATGAGCTGCTATCCCCGCAAACCCTTTCACAAACCTACAGGAAGCTCTTAACCTCTTTTTTCCCCCTTGGAATTGGCCACCCCCTCACAGCCTCCACTTTGTCTGGCATCGTGCTGATACCCTCACCACCCAGCTGATGACCCAGGAACGCCACCTCCCTTTGCATGAAATGGCACTTTTCTGGGTGTAATTTTAGCCCCGCCCCCGAGATCCTCTCCAGCACTCACCTAAGTGCCCCCAGTGCCCCCTCAAACGATGTGCCGTGCACCAATATGTCGTCTAGGTACACGACACACTCGTCTCTCGGAACCCCCGCCAGCACTCTGTCCATGAGCCTCTCAAAGGTGGCAGGAGCATTACAAAGCCCGAAGCACAGCACCTGGAACTGCCAATGGCCCCTATCCGTGGAGAAGGCCGTTTTTTCACGTGCCCCAGGTGAGAGGGGCACCTGCCAGTAGCCACTGCGCAGATCAAGGGAAGAGAACCACGAGGACCCTCTGACGTGGTCTAGCGACTCATCGATCCTCGGTATGGGGTAAGAGTCTTTAGTGGTGACAGAATTTAGGCCCCTGTAGTCCGCACAAAACCTAAGTTTACCCCCTTTCTTAGGCACCATGACGACCGGCGCGGACCATGGGCTATCTGATGGCTCAATGAAATCAGCCCGCAACATGTCAGCAATAGCTGTGGCTGCTGCTTCCCTCTTGGCAAGGGGAATGCGACGGGGCCGAATTTTAATGGGTTGGTTGTCCCCAGTGTCGATGTCGTGCTGAACCAGGTGCGTTTGCCCTACCTCATCTTCCCCCAAGCCGAAGCTATCTTTAAAGTCAAACAGCAGCTGCTTTAACTGTCTCTGTTGTCTCTCATCCAGACCTTGACAGTTTTTCAGCCACACAGCCTCAACGGCGTCGATAACTTCCTCCTTCCCCTCGTCGGGCTGATGGGGTGAAGGAGCCAGTGTGTTTTGGGCTACTGGGATGCCTGTGCTTGCACCATTATGGGGAGTGAATGTCGTTGCCGCCGGAGACAGCTGCTGGGATGGCACAATGACCAAGGGAGCAGCCGGGACGACCAGTGGAGTTTCGGCAAGCTTGGAGGAAGATGGAGGGACAGCCCTGCCCCCTGCTGGCCCTCCCGAAGGCGACATTCCCACTGTGGGCCCCCCCGACAGCCTCAAAGTGCCCGAAGCTAAGTCCAACTGAGCCCCACAGTTTTTCAAAAAGTCCATTCCCAGTATACAGGGGTCCTGTACCGCTGCTACCGGACACCCCACAGTTCTCCCCCCCACAGTCACAGACAACCGACACTTCCCTAACATGGGGGCTAGCTCCCCCGTGACAGTCCGTAGCTGGACAAGGGTCGGCTCCACCCGCACCCCAACAGGTAGTATGTCTGGTCTCACCAGGGTTACTGTAGAGCCCGTGTCGACCAGGGCCAAACATTCCACCCCTCTACCTTGACGATGACATTGCAGAAGTCCCCAATGGTGGTACGTCCCACCACAACTACCGGACTAGGAAACACGGTGGCAGCTACACCCTGGGGAAGCAGGTCCCCACCCTCTTGCCTGCGCTGCTGGGTACCTCTTCTGCTTACTGTGGGTTCGGGGGCGGAGGGGTGGGCCCGCGCTTCCCCCTGCGCGAGAACCCGCTGTCGTTTCCCTGGTGACGGGAGAATCTGCCACACTCCCGCTGAATGTGGCCAGGCTGGCCACAACCCCAGCAGACAATGGGAGTTGAGCTGACACTGCGATGTTGTCTGGAGCCCCTCTCAATGACAAGCGAAGCGGTCTTGACTAACCCGCCCAACTCGTCGACCCACTCTGGTTTGGTGACCCCCGGCACCCCGGCCGCCGCTGCTCTCACCTCTGGTTGACTGGCAACCTCCACTCTCAATCCCTCACCCCAGATCAGCTCCCTCTTCCTGGCTATCTCCACTGCAGCCCGCAGAGATGCTGGGTCCGACATCTGAACATGCTTACCCAGTTCGGTGGGGGAGAGCGCTCTAATAAAACTGTCCCGTGCCAGCTCGTCTTGCACCCCAATCGGCATAGTTGCATAAGCCCGCCTGGTCAGGCTCAGAATATCACTTGCCAACGCCTTTAATGATTCCCCCTGAAGTCTCTTTTTGTTACTCAGTTCAATCCGCAGCATGTTGGGCTGTGCATCGCTGCCGAAACGGCCCCCAATGCCTCCACTAGCGCACCGTAGTCGCCCCTCTCGTCCGGGGCTAGCGTTAGCAGGCATTCCGACGCCTCCTCTGCCAGGCTCAGGGCAAGCTGTAACCCTTTCGTCTCGTCAGACCACCTCCCGGCTCTAGACAACAACTCGAATTGACTGAAAAAAACTTCCCATTTACCTTGTCCATTGAACTTTGGAAGTTTAGCCGCTACCGTGGCTAATGGCAATAGGGCGCTGCCATCTCTGTTTACATAAGGAGGCCCAGCCATTTCCGCACGCGGTGACGTCGATATCTCCGTCGCCGTGACGTCTGTTCTGGTCGAGCGGTTTGAAGGAAAACCCGCCCGTTCTGCCATCTTGCTGACTGACAATTTAACTTCCGCCATGTGGCTCTCCAGCTCTTCTACAGCCGTCATCGCCTGACCCTCCCGACCGGGTACACCCGAGCCCACAACGGACACTTTGTCCGACTCTTCCTTAACTTTCCGCCTCGCCCCGATCATCATGACCGTAGATGCGAGTCACGCTAAAGCTAACCACGGCCTATACTGAAACAGCTAACTCGCCTAATCTCGATCTATCCCGTCGTTCGAAAGCACTTCTGACACCAATGTAATGACCCAGCTGGGTCATAAAGTAAAAGAGAGACGGGCACCAGGTGTACAGGCAGAACACAGGTTTATTCCTGAATGGGCTATTGTTCAGGCCACAGCCCACACCGCTAAACCTCAAACATACACAAATATAACATGTCAAGTCAAGGGACCCAAAACAGAAGAGAGAGAGATGAGACCGTAACCCCTATTTAAGCATTCCAAAACCCCGCGGGATTACCCATCATACCCCCCCAACCTTTCCATCTGTCCTGGCATATTTAACCCCTGCTAGCACCCATGAGAACGATAACACACCCACGAACACAGAACACAATACCGGGTCGTTACAATATGTTTTGATTTGTTTAACACTTTTTTGGTTACTACATGATTCCATATGTGTTATTTCATAGTTTTGATGTCTTCACTGTTACTCTACAATGTAGGAAATAGTAAAAATAAAGAAAAACCCTTGAATGAGTAGGTGTGTCCAAACTTTTGACTGGTACTGTATATATTATTAAAGAGGTATGGATTAACCTGTAAAGTGTCACATAAGGCCAAACAAACAAACACACACACACGCATACGTGCAAACACACACACACAATATAGATCAATTAGCTACATTGTTATTATTGTATTATTTGTGACAGAAAAAGTGTTACAAGTGAACACCACGTTGTATAAAATTGTGAAATATAATTTCCCCCGCAATGCTTTGGTCACGTGTTCTTTTTTTATCTTCTTTTTTTCAGACTTCCTAGTGACCAACCAACTACACTTGCTTAGTCAGCAAACTTGCATTTCTGTAATAACAAGCGGTTTTAATGTAAAACATATTTTCCAGTACACATACATTTAATGTAAAACATATTTTCCAGTACACATACATTTAGTCTGGTATGTAATTGATTACACAGCTTCAAGAATTCAATTGAAATCGAGTGAAAACAAGAGCTGGCTACTTAAATTCCTGAACAGAAAGTGACAGCCCCAGCTAGCCAGCGCTAGAGACAATCATCAACGTGGAGAGGATGTGGTTGTGCCTTGTGCTGACTGACAGCTGCAGTCAGAGCTTGAGCGAGAAGACAGATGCAAGCCAGAGGTTGAGTCAAAGAGAAAACGCTGAGCAGCTTCTAAGAACACGGAATGTAGTGGAATGTTAAGGTAAGGATTATATTAATTTGGACACTTGGCTAATCAGGTGTAATCTAGCTAGCAAGGTAATTTAGCTAGCACCAAATAGCTCTGGACCAGAGCTAACTATCAAGCAGGTCAGTCAGCAAGCTATTGTAGCAGATAGATTTATCTTTTGCTATAGGACGTTTTGCTAAACGTGGCTAACGTTAGTTGATGTTTAAATCTCTTGTTCCCGAAGATTACTGACTGGGCATCCAGCTCCCAGTGAGTAATAAGATAGTTAAGTATCTAACAAGCTAACGTTAGCTAGTTAGCGATCTAATCAAAGAGACTCCATCTCTCAGATCTGATAGGTACTTAATTTAGCTAGTTAGTTAACTTTAGAACGTCTGTCTTGACAGCTGAACTAGGCTAACCTAACCCATGTCTATGCAAATACATTTTACTAATGTTATTTTGTAACAAATAGTTTGTATAACAACATTGATTTAGCAAGAGTGGTTTGTATTCTCTGATTTTACATGGATACTGGTATTCATTTTAAAGCTCCAATGCTTTTAAATCCTTCTCAGTCCCAGCTATAAGCGAGTTATTACAGTCACATTAAGCCTGGTCTCCTCTGAACTGAAGAGGCTCTAGGTTCTCTGCAGTTTTAACATTCTCAGCATATTTGCATTACAGTGATAAGATATTCTGTATTGTCTATAATTGAAGCATGTCAAGTTCCATGAACTAGCAGATGATTTGTAGTCTGTTGGAACAAAAGGTAGTAATGCTGAAGATGGATCTTCTGCTCACTCCCTGCACTCAGACCACAACCACAACCTAAACATCAGGGAAAACAATAACTTTCCAAAAGTTTCCCTCAAAGTCTTTTAAACTAAACCTGTCAACATACAAGAAGACATCAGTTATCATTTTACAGTTTGGGTCAACAGCAGGAAAAATGCATCAAGTCTATTAAAAAGAAAGATTGGATTACAATCAGTGTGATGGAGTTCTGTGAAATACATTTTATATAACACTTATCAACCTCCTGATACAGTTTGATACGGCCAGCCGGTCGGTCTTACTATAGTGTTTAGGTCTAGTGTAATCACTGAAGAGTTGTTTGTGTCGTTGAGGGAGGTTTTTCAGTGCTGAATGTTTACACTGAGTAAACGCTCACATAGGCCTGTTGGCACTCGTAGTTGAAGCTGGCCAGCTGTTCCTCTCTGGTGTACCATTCAGTGACACTCCGGGGGGGAGGGGGGAGTTTCCCCTTGGTACAGATCTAGGATCAGCATCCCCTCCCCCAATTGTAACCGTAACCATTAGTGGAGGTAAATGCAAAACTGACCCAAGATCAGCGGCGGGGGGGCAACTTTAACCTACACCATTCAGTGACACAGATAACATTATGGTAAAATACACAAAGTACTATGTCTCGCGGGCCGGATTGAAGTGGAAGGCGGATAAGGGCCGTACTTTGCCCCCCCCCATGCTTTATAGCCTACTGTACACTAAACTCTATAGTCTCTATAGCAGGGGTGGGCAAACCTTTTGGCTCAAGGGCCACATTGAGTTTTTGAAACCAATTGAAGGGCCACATACTATATGCGTGACAAAACTTTGGGGGGGGTTTCAGTGCTGAAAAAACACATACACACAGTACATACATTTAAAAAAACGTGACAGGGATATCACAAAAAAGTTGTTTACCATTGTGGAAATAAGCTGTGCCACTAGAGATCCTGGTTCGAATCCAGGCTCTGTCGTAGCCGGCCACGACCGGGAGACCCATGGGGCGGTGCACAATTGGCCCAGCGTCGTCCAGGGTAGGGGAGGGAATGGCCAGCAGGGATGTAGCTCAGTTGGTAGAGCATGGCGTTTGCAACGCCAGGGTTGTGGGTTCGATTCCCACGGGGGGCCAGTATGGGGGAAAATAAAATAAAATAGTAAGTCGCTCTGGATAAGAGCGTCTGCTAAATGACAAAAAAAAAATCTAAAAATCTAAACATGTAAAATGTAAACAGCAAGTAAACTCTCACATATTGCCCCTCATGTTTCAGGTTGGCCAGCTGTTCATCTGCAGTATACCAATCCAATCAGTGTACCATTCAGTAAACCATTCAGTGACACAGATACAACCACACAGCAGAGTAGTGTGTAGGAATGTACTGACACCTATTTTCTGAGTTACAGTTACTGTCGTCAGAGCAACTTGTTTGATTGGTCTCTGAGATGGGGATGTCACAGCAAAAGCGCAGCCCTGTTCCATGGTTGTACCTTATTAACATCCTTGTAGATTACTCTAGCTCGCTGTCAATGTCAGGGGGGTTTTTCTTCTCCTTAGCTGTTACAGATGAAGACATTGCATTGGCTACATTCCAATGTCCATACCTGCATAACCACTTTGAGAATGCATGCCAAATACATTCTAAGTGGTATACTAGTAGAGAAGAAGAAGCTGATGATAATTATGTTGGATCACTATGCTAGGGCTAGGCTATACATTGCTCTCTAATACTATAGTGGTGGTTTTAGCCCAACTGCATAGCACCAGAATTCATTCCACCACACAAATTAACACAGGATAATGGATGAATGAAAATCCTTCTCCAGATGGCTGTAGCCTACTGTACACTAAACTCTAGTCTCTATAGCCTAGTGTACACTAAACTCTAGTCTCTATAGCCTAGTGTACACTAAACTCTAGTCTCTATAGCCTAGTGTACACTAAACTCTAGTCTCTATAGCCTAGTGTACACTAAACTCTAGTCTCTATAGCCTAGTGTACACTAAACTCTAGTCTCTATAGCCTAGTGTACACTAAACTCTATAGACTACTGTACACTAATCTCTAGTCTCTAGCCTACTGCACACTAAACTCTCTATAGCCTAGTGTACACTAAACTCTAGTGTCTATAGCCTAGTGTACACTAAACTATAGTCTACAGCCTAGTGTACACTAAATTCTAGTCTCTATAGCCTAATGTAAACTAAACTCTATAGACTACTGTACACTAACCTCTAGTCTGTATAGCCTACTGCACACTAAACTCGTCTCTATAGCCTAATGTACACTAAACTCTATAAACTACTGTACACTAATCTCTAGTCTCTAGCCTACTGTACACTAATCTCTAGTCTCTAGCCTACTGTACATTAAACTCTAGTCTCTAGCCTACTGTACATTAAACTCTAGTCTCTATAGCCTAGTGTACACTAAACTCTCTAGTCACTATAGCAGGGGTGGGCAAACCTTTTGGCTCAAGGGCCACATTGAGTTTTTGAAACCAATTGAAGGGCCACATACTATATGCGTGACAAAACATGTGAAGCCTTTATTCATTTTCACATTGACACGTAACTACTAGTGTACTGTAGGTGTACATATGCTTGCAGAACAATTCTACCCTTGTACCATCTCTACCCTTGTTTTTTGTGAACACATTTTTCATTTTTATTTCACAATTGATATACTTTATAACATCACAGTCAAACACACACACAGATTCTGCATCTCTACCCTTGTAAAGTACAATCAAACTTACAGTCACAATATGCAAACTTAAAAATAGATAATAATCCTTGCCTACCCCAGTCACGGTTATTCAAGTCTTAATGTGAACAATGGGTCTGGTCACCTCTCTTGGTAAGGGCATCAAAGTCTGGTGTCATCTTTGATGTAGAGATTCTCAGAACAGCTGACAAGTGGTCATTTGTTAAATTTGACCTGTGACGGGATTTGTTGTAATTCATGACTGAGAACGTTTGTTCACACACATTTTACATTTACGTCATTTAGCAGACGCTCTTATCCAGAGCGACTTACAGTTAGTGCATAATTTTTTTTTTCTTCATACCCCCTGTGGGAATCGAACCCACAACCCTGGCGTTGCAAACGCCATGCTCTATCAACTGAGCTACATCCCTGCCGGCCATTCCCTCCCCTACCCTGGACGACGCTGGGCCAATTGCGCGCCACCCCATGGGTCTCCCGGTCGCAGCCGGCTACAACAGCTCTGCTAGCACTGCGATGCAGTGCCTTAGACCACTGCGCCACTCGGAGGATACACACATGTGGACCCGAATAAAACAAGCATCACATGTGCTTTTTAATGTTTGAAACGTTGTTTCATTCAGTGAGCCATAGAACTGGTCTATTGTTGCTGTTTTGTACTTCTCCTTCAAAGCACTGTCACATTGGATGTTGATGAGCTCCAATTGTGTCTGGTGGTGCTTTCTCACTGTCGAAAGACATGGGGCATGATACAAGCTCCAGCTCAGTCTCAATCTTGGTGAAGTCTGAGAAGCGACGGGAAAACTCAGCATGCAGGTCGATCAAAGTGTTACTGTATGTCTCAGTGCGGCACTGCGATGTGGGCGCGTTCAGTGCGGCCAGTTTCAGAAAATGAGCGAGAGACCGGCTGCTCATTTGTCTGGAGAACAACATAAGTTTGGCCTTGAATGATTTCACGTTGGAATACAGTTCATGCACAAAAACACAATTTCCCTGCAGTTTCACATTTAGATCGTTCATATGCCCCAATATGTCCAAACCGAAAGCAAAGTCGCCCAGCCAGTCTGTGTCTTGCAACTCAGAGAAGTCGTCAGCTTTACCAACCTTATCAAGGAACATACCTACAGTTGAAGTCTGAAGTTTACATACACTTAGGTTGGAGTCATTAAAACTCGTTTTTCAACCACTCCACAAATTTCTTGTTAACAAACAATAGTTTTGGCAAGTCGGTTAGGAGATCTGCTTTGTGCATGACACAAGTAATTTTTCCAACAATTGTTTACAGACAGATTATTTCACTTATAATTCACAGTATCACAATTCCAGTGGGTCAGAAGTTGACATACACTAAGTTGACTGTGCCTTTAAACAGCTTGAAAAATTCAAAAAAATGATGTCATGGCTTTAGAAGCTTCTGATAGGCTAATTGACATCATTTGAGTCAATTGGAGGTGTACCTGTGAATGTATTTCAAGGCCTACCTTCAAACTCAGTGCCTCTTTGCTTGATATCAATGGGAAAATCAAAAGAAATCAGCCAAAACCTCTACAAGTCTGTCTCATCCGTGGGAGCAATTTCCAAACGCCTGAAGGTACCACGTTCATCTGTACAAACAATAGTATGCAAGTATAAACACCATGGGACCACGCAGCCGTCATACCGCTCAGGAAGGAGACGCGTTCTGTCTCCTAGAGATGAACGTACTTTGGTGCGAAAAGTGCAAATCATTCCCAGAACAACAGCAAAGGACCTTGTGAAGATGCTGGAGGAAACAAGTACAAAACTATCTACAGTGGGGAGAACAAGTATTTGATACACTGCCGATTTTGCAGGTTTTCCTACTTACAAAGCATGTAGAGGTCTGTAACAAAAATCCAGAAAATCACATTGTATGATTTTTAAGTAATTAATTTGCATTTTATTGCATGACATAAGTATTTGATTACCTACCAACCAGTAAGAATTCCGGCTCTCACAGACCTGTTAGTTTTTATTTAAGAAGCCCTCCTGTTCTCCACTCATTACCTGTATTAACTGCACCTGTTTGAACTCGTTACCTGTATAAAATACACCTGTCCACACACTGAATCAAACAGACTCCAACCTCTCCACAATGGCCAAGACCAGAGAGCTGTGTAAGGACATTAGGGATAAAATTGTAGACCTGCACAAGGCTGGGATGGGCTACAGGACAATAGGCAAGCAGCTTGGTGAGAAGGGAACAACTGTTGGCGCAATTATTAGAAAATGGAAGTTCAAGATGACGGTCAATCACCCTCGGTCTGGGGCTCCATGCAAGATCTCACCTCGTGGGGCATCAATGATCATGAGGAAGGTGAGGGATCAGCCCAGAACTACACGGCAGGACCTGGTGAATGAGCTGAAGAGAGCTGGGACCTCAGTCTCAAAGAAAACCATTAGTAACACACTACGCCGTCATGGATTAAAATCCTGCAGCGCACGCAAGGCCCCCCAGCTCAAGCCAGCGCATGTCCAGGCCCGTCTGAAGTTTACCAATGACCATCTGGATGATCCAGAGGAGGAATGGGAGAAGGTCATGTGGTCTGATGAGACAAAAATAGAGCTTTTTGGTCTAAACTCCACTCGCCGTGTTTGGAAGGAAGAAGAATGATGAGTACAACCCCAAGAACACCATCCCAACCGTGAAGCATGGAGGTGGAAACATCATTCTTTGGAGATGCTTTTCTGCAAAGGGGACAGGACGACTGCACCGTATTGAGGGGAGGATGGATGGGGCCATGTATCGCGAGATCTTGGCCAACAACCTCCTTCCCTCAGTAAGAGCATTGAAGATGGGTCGTGGCTGGGTCTTCCAGCATGACAACGACCCGAAACACACAGCCAGGGCAACTAAGGAGTGGCTCCGTAAGAAGCATCTCAAGATCCTGGAGTGGCCTAGCCAGTCTCCAGACCTGAACCCAATAGAAAATCTTTGGAGGAAGCTGAAAGTCCGTATTGCCCAGCGACAGCCCCGAAACCTGAAGGATCTGGAGAAGGTCTGTATGGAGGAGTGGGCCAAAATCCCTGCTGCAGTGTGTGCAAACCTGGTCAAGACCTACAGGAAACGTATGATCTCTGTAATTGCAAACAAAGGTTTCTGTACCAAATATTAAGTTCTGCTTTTCTGATGTATCAAATACTTATGTCATGCAATAAAATGCAAATTAATTACTTAAAAATCATACAATGTGATTTGCAAGCCAAACACCATCTCAACCGTGAAGCACGGGGGTGGCAGCATCATGCTGTAAGGGTGCTTTGCTGCAGGAGGGTCTGGTGCACTTCACAAAATAGATGGCATCATGAGGAAGGAAAGTTATGTGGATATATTGAAGCAACATCTCAAGAGTCAGGAAGTTAAAGCTTGGTCGCAAATGGGTCTTCCAAATGGACAATGACCCCAAGCATACTTCCAAAGTTGTGGCAAAATGGCTTAAGGACATCAAAGTCAAGGTTTTGGAGTGGCCATCACAAAGCCCTGACCTCAATCCTATAGAAAATTTGTGGGCAAAACTGAAAAAGCGTGTGCGAGCAAGGAGGCCTACAAACCTGACTCAGTTACACCAGCTCTGTCAGGAGGAATGGGCCAAAATTCACCCACCTTATTGTGGGAAGCTTGTGGAAGGCTACCCGAAACGTTTGACCCAAGTTAAACAATTTAAAGGCAATGCTACCAAATACTAATTGAGTGTATGTAAACTTCTGATAAACTGGGAATGTGATGAAATAAATAAAAGCTGAAATAAATCATTCTCTCTACTATTATTCTGACATTTCACATTCTTAAAATAAAGTGGTGATCCTAACTGACCTAAGACAGGGAATTTTTACTAGGATTAAATGTCAGGAATTGTGAAAAACTGAATTTAAATGTATTTGGCTAAGGTGTATGTAAACCTCCGACTTCAACTGTATCTCCCCTCTCAGTTCCCACACACTGCAAAATACTTTTCCCAGGCTTAGCCAGTGCACATTTGAATGGTACAGTATGAAAAAATGTATGCACTCACTAACTGTAAGTCGCTCTGGATAAGAGCGTCTGCTAAATGACTAAAATGTAAATGTACAGCTAGTCCTGGTGTCATTGAGCAGCTGAATGAACTGACGATGGTTAAACCCCCTTGCCCGTATAAAGTTGACATGTTTTACAACCACTTTGACAACATTTTCCAGCTTTAACACACTTTTAGCATGCTTGCTTGAAAATTGACGATTGAGATTATATTCCTTAAAAACGGCAACACTTTCTTGGCATATCAGACATATGTAGGCTAACACATCATCACATGTAGGCTATTTTCGGAGTGGAAAGGCACAGAGTGGATGAAAGCGTTATCAAAGTTCCTGTCTAAAGCCTCAGTCAGTCAATGCTGCTGTAGTGAGTATCCCTGCTGAAATATTAATGCTGTGATTACACTCAAATCAAATCAAATTGTATTTGCCACATGCGCCGAATACAACAGGTGTAGACATTACAGTGAAATGCTTACTTACAAGCCCTTAACCAACAATGCAAAGTAAAACAAATAAAAAAAAGTGTTAACTAAAGCAAATAACTAAAGAGCAGCAGTAAAATAAAATAACAGTAGGGAGGCTATATACAGGGGGGTACCGGTGCAGAGTCAATGTGCGGGGGCACCGGCTAGTCGAGGTAATTGAGGTAATATGTACATGTGGGTAGAGGTAAAGTGACTGCATAAATAATAAACAGAGTAGCAGCAGAGTAAAAAAGGGGGACGTGGTGGTGGTGGGGGGGCAGTGCAAATTGTCCAGGAAGTCATGATTAGCTGTTTAGGAGTCTTATGTCCAATATTAGTAAAAAAAGTATGTTGCTGTCCATTCTTCTTTAAACACACGACATTCAGAGTCCACTTTTCTCATTTTCGCAGCACTCATTTTTCACGTCAAAAGTCATCAAGCAAAAATCGTAACTCAAATATAATAATATTTAATACATTTTGAAAAATGTCTCGCGGGCCGGATTGAAGTGGCCGGCGGGCCAGATGCGGGCCGTACTTTGCCCCCCGCTCTATAGCCTACTGTACAGTAAACCCTAGTCTCTAGCCTACTGTACACAAAACTCTATAGTCTCTATAGCCTAGTGTACACTAAACTCTAGTCTCTATAGCCTAGTGTACACTAAACTCTAGTCTCTATAGCCTAGTGTACACTAAACTCTTGTCTCTATAGCCTAGTGTACACTAAACTCTATCGTCTCTATACTCTGAAACAGCAGCAAAGCATCCACCCTGTGGTCAGTCAGACCTTCATAAGATTAAACACTGCTAGGGCTGTCCAGACTCCCTTTTTAAAATCCCCTGTGACAGAAGATGCTAGATCAGGTGGTATCTAGATTAGTGATAGTGTAGCAACGGGGCAGTGTAGCCAGCCAGCGATGGTGGACCCAAAGCCTCCTGTAGCTGGTGGCCTAGGCCTACTTGTTTTGGATTCTGCAGAGCTCACACAGTCTTACTCCAAAGAGGAGGCAGAGATTCTCCCTAAGCCTTCTGTCAGACTGCTGGTCCGAATCCCTCCCTCCCCAGCCCCACCAAGGGCTATCAGATTCAGTGGGAGGAAGGTGTGATGGACGGCTAATATAAAAGAGGTTTTGTTTAGTGGCGTTCTCTATTTTGTAACCCCAGGCCTCGGAGTCTCTTGGCCAGTGACCAGAGCTTTGAGTGTGAAAGAGGCATGGGCCTGGTAATGCCTCGAAGGACTGAAATGGAGACTCATGCTTAGTGACTCAACAATGCTGCAGCACACATCATGCAAATACTCTCCTCAGTTTGTGAAAGAACTGAATTTGACGAAGTTTAAGGGTGTATTGGCCTATGGTCTATCATATAAACATCTATTTAGGGGGTAACATCCTTGCCATCCTCTCAGAATTTCCCTGTCAAGATCAAAGATGTATTCTTTTCCAGAGTTAAATTTACAATGTTATAGTAAAGCAGTCTAGTCTTGATGATGGAAAAAATCTCAATGGTACAGTAGGAAGCTGGAGTGTGTGTGGACGGAACACATCATCACATGTAGGCTATTTTCGGAGTGGAAAGGCACAGAGTGGATGAAAGCGTATCAAAGTTCCTGTCTAAAGCCTCAGTCAGTCAATGCTGCTGTAGTGAGTATCCCTGCTGAAATATTAATGCTGTGATTACACTCAAATCAAATCAAATTGTATTTGCCACATGCGCCGAATACAACAGGTGTAGACATTACAGTGAAATGCTTACTTACAAGCCCTTAACCAACAATGCAAAGTAAAACAAATAAAAAAAAGTGTTAACTAAAGCAAATAACTAAAGAGCAGCAGTAAAATAAAATAACAGTAGGGAGGCTATATACAGGGGGGTACCGGTGCAGAGTCAATGTGCGGGGGCACCGGCTAGTCGAGGTAATTGAGGTAATATGTACATGTGGGTAGAGGTAAAGTGACTGCATAAATAATAAACAGAGTAGCAGCAGAGTAAAAAAGGGGGACGTGGTGGTGGTGGGGGGGCAGTGCAAATTGTCCAGGTAGTCATGATTAGCTGTTTAGGAGTCTTATGGCTGGGGGTAGAAGCTGTTGAGAAGCCTTTTGGACCTAGACTTGGCGCTCCGGTACCGCTTGCCGTGCGGTAGCAGAGAGAACAGTCTATGACTAGGGTGGCTGGAGTCTTTGACAATTTTGAGGGCCTTCCTCTGACACCGCCTGGTATAGAGGTCCTGGATGGCAGGAAGCTTGGCCGTATGCACTACCCTCTGTAGTGCCTTGCGGTCAGAGGCCGAGCAGTTGCCATACCAGGCGGTGATGCAACCAGTCAGGATGCTCTCGATGGTGCAGCTGTATAACTTTTTGAGGATCTGAGGACCCATGCCAAATGTTTTCAGTCTCCTGAGGGGGAATAGGCTTTGTCATGCCCTCTTCACGACTGTCTTGGTGTGTTTGGACCATGATAGTTCGTTGGTGATGTGGACACCAAGAAACTTGAAGCTCTCAACCTGTTCCACTACAGCCCCGTCGATGAGAATGGGGGCGTGCTCAGTCCTCTTTTTTTTCCTGTAGTCCACAATCATCTCCTTTGTCTTGATCACGTTGAGGGAGAGGTTGTTATCCTGGCATCACACGGCCAGGTCTCTGACCTCCTCCCTATAGGCTGTCTCATTGTTGTCGGTGATTAGGCCTACCACTGTTGTGTCGTCTGCAAACTTAATGAAGGTGCTGGAGTCGTACCTGGCCATGCAGTCATGGGTGAACAGGGAGTACAGGAGGGTACTGAGCACGCACCCCTGAGGGGCCCCCGTGTTGAGGATCAGCGTGGCAGATGTGTTGTTACCTACCCTTACCACTCAGTGACAGCAGTGATGATGGAGATGGGTTTAGAAGTATCTGCCCTCTTTGACTTGCCTCTGGTCTGCCTGTCTTTTGAGTTGAGCTATTTGACTGTATCTAAGCCTACATGTTTTTTTTTGCCTACATGTTGTTAACACTAGAAGAACGGTAGAACAACATTAGGCCTAGACTGTTGCCTAACCCTATCACCTCAGAGAACCTTGGCTATATAGTACACTTAGAAAAAATTGTTCCAAAAGGGTTCTCCGGCTGTCCCCATGGGAGAACCCTTTGAAGAACCATTTTGGGTTCCATGTAGAACCCTCTGTGGAAAGGGTTCTTCAAAGGGTTCTCCCATCGGGACAGTAGAGTAACCCTTTTAGGTTCTAGATATAACTTTCTAGGGTGTGCAATGTGCGTTGCCTCCTGTATAAAATGTTGGATTTGATTAAAGATGCAATATACAGAAATCGCTCCGCCATTTCCTGGTTGCTAAAATTCTAATAGTTCGCCTCATTTCAGTTTGTGACAAAACAGTGTAGAGAATCATTGTACCATCTAAACCGCTGTGAAATATTTTTTCCATAAGTAAAATGTATTTTGTATTTTCAGCTGTTTGAAGCTGGTGTACAAAACCGAAAGTAAAAGATGAAAAAACAACTGAAGAACGGGAAGCATAGAATAGCGCACATAGAACAGATCTACCGCTTCTTAGACTTGCTTTCAATGAGAATTACAGGTCGACCAAAAAGTTACGTATTGTAGCTGTAAATTGAAGCATCTTAACACCACAGAGTAGTAGCCTATAATTCCACCAGTGATCTATCTTTGCTATTTCTATTTAATTTCAGCTTACATCTAGCCCTGAATTTGTCATTATTGATATTGGATGATGATGATGATTGTCATCAGTTTAGTCAATTTGAGCGGCATCATTAGCAGTGTTTTCTCATTTAGCTGTAAACAGATGTCTCTGTCGAACATTAGCGCTGCCACTGAGTGGAATGAAATGAGCATAAAATCATTTGCCTTTAAGCGTTTTGTGCTTAATCAAATCTTGTTGTCGTGTGGAACGCTCTGAGTGAGAATTTTAATTAATCAATATATTTTTAATCAACGGGTAGGCCTATCCTCCACCCCCCCACTGTTATCATGGAGTTCAAATTGCTAATGATTTCTATCACAGTTATGCATGAAACTTGTTATAATCACTATTATTCAGCCGTTGAAATGGAAATATTTAAGATGACAAAATCTCGTATTTAATTTAGAGTGATCAACACAGTGTTTAACATATTTTGACTTTCTGTAATACACAATTTCCAGTGTTCTATTTGTAACAGTCAAGGTGCAGGTTGATGGTCGCGAGACTTGTTATGGATGATGGTCATATCTGTTGATAGTGACGCCAGACTGGAGGTAAAAGGACTGAAGACACACTGATTATCCATTGTTGTATTGATGACATTCTATGAACACTGATTCTGTAGCAGCTGACAGTCACTGCCTTTAGTTTTGTCTTCCTTCAAGCCTCTGGGGCTGGTGTTTACAGAACATTTGGTGTGGTCTTAATAGGATATAAAGGTCCAGTCTCCAAGAGGCCAGTTTGACATTTTCTTTGCTTCTGTGCTGGAGGTGTCTCCCTGTTGCAACTTGTAATAAACCGGATAGATTTTTTATTAACTACGACTGCTCTCCTTTTTGTTCACCTGGAAATTCCTATTACAGCCTTTATAAGTGGTGTAGGTCTAACGGTTCACTGTCATGGTTCAAGGCTGTCATGAATCGACTTATAACTCAGCTCAAGGTGTCGAATACTTTCATCATAGGCCAAACTTCAAACTGGACCTAAACATTTTCTCAGCCCTCCTTGCTGTTTGTTGTGTTTTCCACAGAGCTGTGTGGCCTGGGCACTCTTGAGTGGCAGCTGGTGAGACTCCACGCGACTGGTTGCTGGGGACGATGAGGGTGCGTTGCTCCCGGAAGCTGGGCTTCCTAGCGAAGACCTTCTTCCTGCTGTGGGTGCTCTGGCTGGGCTACATGCTCCTAGCCCGCTCGGCCGCCTCCTCCACAGGGGCCGATGGAGGGGAGGACGGAGGGGGCCTTAACCTGCTGGTCAGGCACTTCTCCACCGTGGAGGAGCAGGGAGGCGAGCAGCTGGCCAGGCCTGTGTACGTGAAGGCGCCAGCGGACGCAAACGCGCACGGGGAGTGGGGCAAGGCCACCAGGCTGAACCTCAGCCCGGAGGAGAGGAAGCAGGAAGAGGACAGCGTGGAGAGATACGCTATTAATATCTTTGTCAGTGATAAGATCTCCCTGCACCGACACATCCAGGACAGCAGGATGAAAGAGTGAGTAGCCAAATGATCTTCATCTTCACATAGTGATGGTGGCAGCCCAACACCCATGTAATAATATGTTATATTATTTCCCCTAACTAAGCCCCCTAATAAAATACAGACCCAGTGAGAACACTCATATAAAATCATGTTCTTTTCGCAACATGTAGCGCATGTGGGTTGAGCTACATGATATGTGTGTGTATGAATGCCTCAATTCTCTGAAGGGATGGCTTGAATAAATCAATTTTACACACATTTGTTAATGCACAAATAAGCATTGAAAGCCGAATCCTAATTTCAAATACAGTCACACAACTCGAACTTTCGTGCAAGTCAAGCATGACATCAATTAGTGGCACACATAGCGTAAGTTGAGATCTGGCAAATAATAACAGAGTCTTTGATCTTCTTGTGAGGTGCAGATATTGCTTGGAATGTAGCAGATTTGTTACCTACTACTGTGCTGTTAATCTATATTGTGAAGCTTACCCTTGCTTACATAGAGATAAGCAACAAGACGGGTTACTACTTGTCCATAATCAAGCTACTACTACGCACACACACACACACACACAATTATCGCTCTGGTTGCAAGCTCGTGTTTTTGCTACTTTTCCATAATTCCGCTTGAGTTTCAATAATAATAAATAAATAATAATATGCCATTTAGCAGACGCTTTTATCCAAAGCGACTTACAGTCATGCGTGCATACATTTTTGTGTATGGGTGGTCCCGGGGATCGAACCCACTACCTTGGCGTTACAAGCGCCGTGCTCTACCAGTTGAGCTACAGAGGACCACGAGCTAATGACTTCCAATAAACACTGAATCTGTCTGGGCTCGCTGTCAGCTTCCAATAAACACTGAATCTGTCTAGGCTCACTGTCAACTTCCAATAAACACTGAATCTGTCTGGACTCGCTGTCAGCTTCCAATAAACACTGAATCTGTCTAGGCTCGTGGTCAACTTCCAATAAACACTGAATCTGTCTGGGCTCACTGTCTCAAGCAAACTGTCACATGTACGCTGCTCCAAAGAGTGACTGATTGTGTGGTCTTTCTTGCAGTCAGCTTATAACGTGATTCGTATCCCCATCATTTCAGGGAACCACATTGATATGCATTACAGCTATCATATTATGCATAATACTATGATGTTTTTTGTGCTTAGGTTTTCATCTGCAAATGGTTTAATTTAGTAATAAGGATAATATCCATCTATATTAGGAGGGGATATTGTCTGTTGCTCTTCATTCCCTTAATCTTGACATTTATTTCGGTACTTTGAAAGATTAGCCTTTGATAGGCTCAAAGAGATCCTCCTAACAACAACTCTCTCTTTCATTTGAGGACAGATGCAGAGCTAAGACGTTTGACTACCGCCGTCTGCCGACCACGTCAGTGATCATAGCGTTCTACAACGAGGCCTGGTCCACCCTGCTCAGGACCATCCACAGTGTTCTGGAGAGCACACCCGCTGTCCTCCTGAAGGAGATCATCCTCATAGACGACTTTAGTGACCGAGGTGAGACGGAGCATGTAGATCAGGGGTATTTAAAATCCCACCCTTGAGGTAGGAGTACTGCTGGTATTCTATTCTACCTGATAATTAATTGCACCCACCTTGTGTCCTCCCAGGTCTAAATCTGTCCTTGATTAGAGGGGAACAATGAAACTGGCTTTGCCTGATTAAGACCTTTTTTTTTTCTTTTTTTTTTTTAAATTGGGAACATCAACAGTGTAGATGAAGGGGAGAGGACAGGTTAAAGAAGGATTTTTAAGCTTTGAGACAATTGAGACATGGATTGTGTATGTGTGCCATTCAGAGGGTGAATGGACAAGACAAAAGATTGAAGTGCCTTTGAACGGGGTATGGTAGTAGGTGCCAGGCGCACCGGTTTGAGTGTGTCAAGAACTGCAACGCTGCTGGGTTTTTCACGCTCAACAGTTTCCGTGTGTATCAAGAATGATCCACCACCCAAAGGACATCCAGCCAACCTGACACAACTGTAGGATGCATTGGAGTCAACATGGGCCAGCATCCCTGTGGAACGCTTTCGACACCTTGTAGAGTCCATGCCCCGATGAATTGAGGCTGTTCTGAGGGCAAAAGGGGTGCAACTCAAAAGGAAGGGTGGTAAGTATGGGAACCCCCTTTGCCTCCAGAACAGCCTGAATTCTTTGGGGCATGGAAACGTTGCTCAATTGGTATCAAGGGACCTAACATGTGCCAGAAAAACATTCCCCACACCATTACACCACCGCCACCAGGATGGGGCCATGAACTCATGCTGCTTACTCAAAATCCTGACTGCCATCAGCATGACGCAACAGGAACCGGGATTTGTTGGACCAGGCAATGTTTTTCCATTCCTCAATTGTCCAGTGTTGGTCGCGTGCCCACTGGAGCTGCTTCTTCTTGTTTTTAGCTGATAGGAGTGGAACCCGGTGTGGTCGTCTGCTAAAATAGCCCATCCGTGACAAGGACTGACGAGTTGTGCTTTCCGAGATGCCGTTCTGCACACCACTGTTATACTGCACAATTATTTGCCTGTTTGTGGCATGCCTGTTAGCTTGCACGATTTTTCCATTCTCCTTCGACCTCTCATCAATGAGCTGTTTTCGCCCACAGGACTGCCGCTGACTGGATGTTTTTAATTTGTCGTACCATTCTCGGTAAACCCTAGACACTGTCGTGTGTGAAAAGCCCAGGAGGCCTGCCATTTCCGAGAAACTGGAAACGACGTGCCTGGCACCGACGATCATACCATGCTCAAAGTTGCTTAGGTCACTCGTTTTGGCCATTCTAACAGTCAAACGAACAGTAACCTGTCTGCCTGCTTTATTTAGCAAGCCACAGCCATGCAACTCACTGTCTGTAGGAGCGAACTATTTTCGTGAAAGGGGTGGTGTACCTAATAATCTGGCCACTGACTGTATATCTGACATGAGATGAGATAGGCCAGAGAAAGTTTAGTGAGAGAGAAATAACATAACTCTCCTGGTCCTAGTGTGGTTATGAGAGAGAGAGAGAGAGAGAGAGAGAGCGAGAGAGAGAGAGAGAGAGAGAGAGAGAGAGAGAGAGAGAGAGAGAGAGAGAGAGAGAGAGAGAGAGAGAGAGAGAGAGAGAGAGAGAGAGAGAGAGAGAGAGAGAGAGAGAGAGAGAGAGAGAGAGAGAGAGAGAGAGAGAGAGAGAGAGAGAGAGGCCAAACCACACAACCAACAACATTAGACACTTTATGGAACACAAAGCCTTCACTATTTCATCCTGGAATATCCAAGGCCTGAGGTCATCTGCCTTTGGCCTATCGGAAATACAGACATTGTCATCCTACAACAAACAGGAGACGGACCCACTGGTTGCCCTCTAGGTTACAGAGAGCTGGTAGTCCCATCCACCAAACTACCAGGTGTGAAACAGGGAAGGGACTCAGGGGGTATGCTAATTTGGTATAGAGCAGACCTAACTCACTCTATTAAATTAATCAAAACAGGAACATTTTACATTTGGTTAGAAATTCAAAAGGAAATTATCTCAACTGAGAAAAATGTCCTCCCTGTGTGCTACCTATATCCCCCACTAGAATCCCCATACTTTAATGAAGACAGTTTCTCCATCCTGGAGGGGAAATCAATAATTTCCAGACCCAGGGACATGTACTAGTCTGTGGCGACCTAAATGCCAGAACTGGACAAGAACCTGACACCCTCAGCACACAGGGGGACAAACACCTACCTGGAGGTGACAGCATTCCCTCCCCCATATGCCCCCCTAGGCACAACTACGACAACATAACCAACAAAAATGGGTCACGACTCCTGCAGCTCTGTCGCACACTGGGTATGTACATAGTCAATGGTAGGCTTCGAGGGGACTCCTATGGTAGGTACACCTATAGCTCATCTCTTGGCAGTAGTACTGTAGACTACTTTATCACTGACCTCAACCCAGAGTCTCTCAGAGCGTTCACAGTCAGCCCACTGACACCCCTATCAGACCACAGCAAAATCACAGTCTACTTGAACAGAGCAATACTCAATCATGAGGCATCAAAGCCAAAAGAACTGAATAATATTAAGAAATGCTATAGATGGAAGGAAAGTAGTGTTGAAACCTACCAAAAAACAATTAGGAAACAACAAATTCAATCCATTCTAGACAACTTCCTGGACAAAACGTTCCACTGTAATAGTGAAGGTGTAAACTTGGCAGTAGAAAACCTAAACAGTATATTTGACCTCTCAGCTTCCCTATCAAATCTAAAAATCTCTAACAGAAAACCAAAGAAAAGTAATAACAGTGATAAATGGTTTGATGAAGAATGCAAAAACCTAAGAAAGAAATTGAGAAACCTATCCAACCAAAAACATAGAGACCCAGAAAACCTGAGCCTACGCCTTCACTATGGTGAATCACTAAAACAATACAGAAATACACTACGGAAAAGAAGGAACAGCATGTCAGAAATCAGCTCAATGTAATTGAAGAATCCATAGACTCTAACCACTTCTGGGAAAATTGGAAAACACTAAACAAACAACAACACGAAGAGCTATCTATCCAAAACGGAGATGTATGGGTAAACCACTTCTCCAATCTTTTTGGCCCTATAACAGAGAACAAACAGCAAAAAAATATACATGATCAAATGCAAATCTTAGAATCAACTATTAAAGACTACCAGAACCCACTGGATTCTCCAATTACATTGAATGAACTACAGGATAAAATACAAACCCTCCAACCCAAAAAGTCCTGTGGTGTTGATGGTATCCTCAATGAAATGATAAAATATACAGACCACAAATTTCAATTAGCTATACTTAAACTCTTTAACATCATCCTTAGCTCTGGCATCTTCCCCAACATCTGGAACCAAGGACTGATCACCCCAATCCACAAAAGTGGAGACAAATTTGACCCCAATAACTACCGTGGGATATGCGTCAACAGCAACCTTGGGAAAATCCTCTGCATTATCATTAACAGCAGACTAGTTCATTTCCTCAGTGAAAACAATGTACTGAGCAAATGTCAAATTGGCTGTTTACCAAATTACCGTACGACAGACCACGTATTCACCCTGCACACCCTAATTGACAAACAAACAAACCAAAACAAAGGCAAAGTCTTCTCATGCTTTGTTGATTTCAAAAAGCTTTTGACTCAATTTGGCATGAGGGTCTGCTATACAAATTGATGGAAAGTGGGGTTGGGGGAAAAACATACGACATTATAAAATCCATGTACACAAACAACAAGTGTGCGGTTAAAATTGGCAAAAAACACACACATTTCTTTCCACAGGGCCGTGGGGTGAGACAGGGATGCAGTTTAAGCCCCACCCTCTTCAACATATATATCAACGAATTGGCGAGGGCACTAGAACAGTCTGCAGCACCCGGCCTCACCCTACTAGAATCTGAAGTCAAATGTCTTCTGTTTGCTGACGATCTGGTGCTTCTGTCACCAACCAAGGAGGGCCTACAGCAGCACCTAGATCTTCTGCACAGATTCTGTCAGACCTGGGCCCTGACAGTAAATCTCAGTAAGACAAAAATAATGGTGTTCCAAAAAAGGTCCAGTTGCCAGGACCACAAATACAAATTCCATCTAGACACCGTTGCCCAAAAAAAAAAAAAAAACTATACATACCTCGGCCTAAACATCAGCGCCACAGGTAACTTCCACAAAGCTGTGAACGATCTGAGAGACAAGGCAAGAAGGGCCTTCTATGCCATCAAAAGGAACATAAAATTTGACATACCAATTAGGATCTGGCTAAAAATACTTGAATCAGTTATAGAACCCATTGCCCTTTATGGTTCTGAGGTCTGGGGTCCGCTCACCAACCAAGAATTCACAAAATGGGACAAACACCAAATTGAGACTCTGCATGCAGAATTCTGCAAAAACATCCTCCGTGTACAACGTAAAACACCAAATAATGCATGCAGAGCAGAATTAGGCCAATACCCGCTAATTATCAAAATCCAGAAAAGAGCAGTTAAATTCTATAACCACTTAAAAGGAAGCGATTCCCAAACCTTCCATAACAAAGCCATCACCTACAGAGAGATGAACTTGGAGAAGAGTCCCCTAAGTAAGCTTGTCCTGGGGCTCTGTTCACAAACACAAACAGACCCCACACAGCCCCAGGAAACAACAACAACAACAACACAATTAGACCCAACCAAATCATGAGAAAACAAAAAGAGAATTACTTGACACATTGGAAAGAACAAACAAAAAAAACAGAGCAAACTAGAATGCTATTTGGCCCTAAACAGAGAGTACACAGTGGCAGAATACTTGACCACTGTGACTGACCCAAACTTAAGGAAAGCTTTGACTATGTACAGACTCAGTGAGCATAGCCTTGCTATTGAGAAAGGCCGCCGTAGGCAGACCTGGCTCTCAAGAGAAGACAGGCTATGTGCACACTGCCCACAAAATGAGGTGGAAACTGAGCTGCACTTCCTAACCTCCTGCCAAATGTATGACCATATTAGAGACACATATTTCCCTCAGATTACAGCGATCCACAAAGAATTCGAAAACAAACCCAATTTTGATAAACTCCCTTATCTACTGGGTGAAAAACCACAGTGTGCCATCACAGCTGCAAGATTTGTGACCTGTTGCCACAAGAAAAGGGCAACCAGTGAAGAACAAACACCATTGTAAATACAACCCATATTTATGTTTATTTATTTTCCCATTTGTACTTTAACTATTTGCACATTGTTACAACACTGTATATATACATAATATGACATTTGAAATGTCTTTATTCTTTTGAAACTTCTGAGTGTAATGTTTACTGTTAATATTTATTGTTTATTTCACTTTCGTTTACTATCTACTTCACTTGCTTTGGCAATGTTAACACACGTTTCCCATGCCAATAAAGCCCTTAAATTGAAATTGAAATTGAGAGAGAGAGAGAGAGAGAGAGAGAGAGAGAGAGAGAGAGATTGACATCTATCTCTCTGTGTGAAACCCAGTCTATCTGAAGTCTCAGCTAGAGCAGTACATCAGTAACTGGGAGCGTGTCCGCCTCATCCGCACCAGCAAGAGGGAGGGGCTGGTCAGGGCGAGGCTAATTGGCGCCACGTACGCCACGGGGAACGTACTGACCTTCCTGGACTGTCACTGCGAGTGTGTCCCCGGCTGGATCGAGCCGCTGCTGGAGAGGTGTGTGTGTCAATTAGCCACCATATTGACAATGTGATTACAGTTAGTTTCAATACTCTGTGAATGGGATGGGACTGGTCATGAGGGTTGCACAACGTTCATTGCATACTGTAGTAACAAGATGTTCTGCAGAGAAGCATAAAATAATACTTTTTTTAATCGATTTGCCAATTGGCCTTCCTGGTCAAGTATAGTGACACAATATTATTACTTTTATCACATATAAATTAGGACTGTCTCATCATGAAAACCTTCCAGGGACAGGACTCAGTTTACACCTCTGTCTTTCAGTGAGTGTCCTTTCTTACACCATATATCTTCTACTCCCTCCAGGATTGGTGAGAATGAGAGCACCATCGTGTGTCCGGTGATCGACACCATCGACTGGAACTCGTTTGAGTTCTACATGCAGACAGATGAGCCCATGATCGGGGGCTTCGACTGGAGGCTGACCTTCCAGTGGCACGCTCTCCCTGAGGTCGAACGCAAGAAACGCAAGTCCCGCATCGAACCCATCAGGTCGGTACTGTCTGGTCATCAGTTTGTTTACAAATTGAGATCTCTGACTGCATCCAAAATGCCACCCTATTCCCTATATAGTGCACTACTTTTGACCAAGACCATAGGGCTCTGACTAAAAGTTATCATCCGAACTCAGATACTCTCCGGCCTTGTTTGAAATGTTTTGAAATGAATCTTTCCTTCTCTCCTCCAATCCTTGAGTTAATCAGTTATCTACCTAAAGTTCGATTGGTGACACAACTAGACCAAAACATTGCTTTCACTTTTGCTACCCTCATGGCCAGGTGACAGGTCATTTTAAAATGTCAAGTCTCTCTCTGACTGTTGATGGTGCTCACCTCCATGTTCCACTATGCTCTCTCTCTCTCAGATCTCCTACCATGGCTGGTGGGCTGTTTGCAGTGAGCAAGGCCTACTTTGAGTACCTGGGCACATACGACATGGGCATGGATGTGTGGGGAGGAGAGAACCTAGAACTGTCCTTTAGGGTGAGTACTGGACACTGTCACTGACACTGTGGCATCAACATCTCTGGCTGGACACTGTCTTTTAATATGGCATCAACATCTCAGTGCCTGGATACTGTCTTTCAATATGGCATCAACATCTCAGTGGCTGTGGCATTTGCTGTTCATCTATTGCCTTTCAGGTCCTGGGTAAAAAATTGAAAGGAAACTCACCTGCATTATGATCTATGCTCCCAAAAAGGGATGTGATCGGCCTCCCGAGTGGCGCAGTGGTCCAAGGCACTGCATCGCAATGCTGAGGCGCCACTACAGCCTGAGGTTCGATCCCAGGCTGTGACACAGCTGGCCGTGACTGGGAGCCCCAATTGGCCCAGTGCCGTCAGTGTAGGGGAGGGTTTGGCTGGGGGGCTTTCCTTGGCTCATCGCGCTCTAGTGACTCCTTGTGGCGGGCCGGGCGAGCCGGGCGCCTGCAAACTGACTTTGGTCGTCAATCGAACAGTGTTTCCTCCGACACATTGATACGGCTGACTTACGGATTAGTGAGCAGTGTGTTAAGAAGCAGTGCTGCTTGGCGGGTCATGTTTCGGAGGACGCATGTCTCGACCTTCGCCTCTCCCGAGCCCATTGGGGAGACAAGGTCTTAACTACCAATTGGGGAGAAAAAAACTATAAGATGGGTTTTATTTGAGGAAAATGTATATAAGCTGATATACTTTGCGTGTGTGTTAAACTAAAGATGGATGGGGTATCACCCTGAGGGAAGTTTTATGTATGTAGAAATAAAATGCCTCTGCGAATCCCCATCTCCATCCATAATTGATGTCTTTTGAACTGGTTTAGAACTATTTTTTGGGACTACAAAGAAATAAATATGGCACGGGAATGAAATAAGTATCCATTACAGTGAGAGAATCTGTCGGGTAATTGGGGCATAACTCAAGGAAGTCGCTAAATGTACAGTACCAGTCAAATGTTTGGACACACCTACTCATTCCAGGGTTTATCTTTATTTTTACTATTTTTTACATTGTAGAATAATAGTGAAGATATCAAAACTTTGAAATAACACATATGGAATGATGTAGTAACCAAAAAAGTGTTAAACAAATCAAAATATATTTTATATTTCTTCTTTGCCTTGATGATAGCTTTGCACACTCTTGGCATTCTCTCAACCAGCTTCATGAGGTAGTCACCTGGAATGCATTTCAACTAACAGGTGTGCCTTGTTAAAAGTTAATTGTGGAATTTATTTCCTTCTTAATGCGTTTGAGCCAATCAGATGTGTTGTGACAAGGTAGGGGTGTTATACAGAAGATAGCCCTAATTGGTAAAAGACCAAGTCCATATTATGGCAAGAACAGCTCAAATAAGCAAAGAGAAATGACAGTCCATCATTACTTTAAGACATGAAGGTCTGTCTATACGGAAAACTTCAAGAACTTTGAAAGTTTCTTCAAGTGCAGTCGCAAAAACCATCAAGCGCTATGATGAAATTGGCTCTCATGAGGACCACCACAGGAATGGAAGACCCAGAGGTACCTCTGCTGCAGAGGATACGTTTATTAGAGTTACCAGCCTCAGAAATTGCAGCCCAAATAAATACTTCACAGAGTTCAAGTCACAGACACATCTCAACATCAACTGTTCACAGGGGACTGTGAATCAGGCCTTCATGGTCGATTTTGCTGCAAAGAAACCACTACAAAAGGACACCAATAAGAAGAAGAGACCTGCTTGGGCCAAGAAACACGAGCAATGGACATTAGACCGGTGGAAATGTGTCCTTTGGTCTGGAGTCCAAATTGGAGATTTTTGGTTCCAACCGCCGTGTCTTTGTGAGATGTGGTGTGGGTGAACGGATGATCTCCGCATGTGTAGTTCCCACCGTAAAGCATGGAGGAGGAGGTGTGATGGTGTGGGGGTGCTTTGCTGGTGACACTGGCTGTGATTTATTTAGAATTCAAGGCACACTTAACCAGCATGGCTACCACAGAATTCTGCAGCGATACGCCCTCCCATCTAGTTTGGGCTTAGTGGGACTATCATTTGTTTTTCAGCAGGACAATGACCCAATACACCTCCAGGCTGTATCAAGCAATTATAAGATGCGAATTGATACCATGAATAAAATGTTCTGCAGGAAATAGATTCAAATAAAAAATGTCCCCAACAAACAGTTTTTTATAACTCTCTGTAATTTGCATAATAGCCAAGAGAGGACAGAGAAGAAGAGCGGTAGTGTTGTTGATTATTCATAGACAATGTCCATCTTGGTTTCTGTCCGCATTATCACACCACTTACATTCCAATTTGGATCCTTTTCCATAGTCTGGAGAACATTGAGGCACTAGTTTGACATTTTGACTTGGGTGGAAAGGAAAACCTCTCCACAAATCTTCCGTTGTCGTCTTCTGTTGTCAGTTTGTTATTTATGGGAAAGTTTGAGTCACATGCATCTCATGTCTGGATTTTTGCCAGAACGCTTAGGTGAAGGGATTCTCTACAATGATATATCATAATACGCATGTCATTTACTATGTTTTATTAATGTGTTCATCTGCTCCACAGGTGTGGCAGTGTGGAGGTTCTCTGGAGATCCACCCCTGCTCCCACGTGGGCCATGTATTCCCAAAGAAAGCACCCTACGCCAGGCCCAAGTTCCTCCAGAACACGGTCCGTGCTGCCGAGGTGTGGATGGACACCTACAAACAGCACTTCTACAACAGAAATCCCCCGGCCAGAAGGGTAAAGTACTGTAGTACACTTTACAATAAAATGCTATATTATCTTATCTTATTTAACTTATTGTAAAGTGATGAACAAACTTGTTGTAATGTAATAAAGCGATAAAGTAACTTATTGTAAAGTGATAAAGCGATAAAATAACTTATTGTAAAGTAATCAAGTAACTTAGTGTAAAGTGATAAAGAGAAAGTAACTTATTGTAAAGAGATAAAGTAACTTATTGTAAAGTGATAAAGTAACTTAGTGTAAAGTGATAAAGTAACTTATTGTAAAGTGATAAAGTAACTTAGTGTAAAGTGATAAAGTAACTTAGTGTAAAGTGATAAAGTAACTTATTGTAAAGTGGTAAAGAGATAAAGTAACTTATTGTAAAGCGGTAAAGAGATAAAGTAACTTATTGTAAAGTGGTAAAGTAACTTAGTGTAAAGTGATAAAGTAACTTATTGTAAAGTGATAGAGATAAAGTAACTTATTGTAAAGTAATCAAGTAACTTAGTGTAAAGTGATAAAGAGAAAGTAACTTATTGTAAAGTGGTAAAGTAACTTAGTGTAAAGTGATAAAGTAACTTATTGTAAAGTGGTAAGGTAACTTAGTGTAAAGTGATAAAGTAACTTATTGTAAAGTGGTAAGGTAACTTAGTGTAAAGTGATAAAGTAACTTATTGTAAAGTGGTAAGGTAACTTAGTGTAAAGTGATAAAGTAACTTATTGTAAAGTGGTAAGGTAACTTAGTGTAAAGTGATAAAGTAACTTATTGTAAAGTGCATAAAGCCAGCAGGTATTAAGAAGTAGGACATGCTCTAGTTAAATCTGTGATAGTTAGTTAGGCCATACCAAGGAAGGAACACCCTAGACTTGGCTATATATTGTATTGTAATAGATTAACTTGGTTGGAGATGTTGCTTCACCTGCCTAGGTGTCAGCAGTGTTGATGAGGTGCTGTCTGTGTTTGAGTGGAATCATCTGTGTGTGTGTGTGTGTGTGTGTGTGTGTATCCCTCTCGGCTTTCTTTGTGTTGGCTTTCTTGGTTTCACTGCTCTGAAACAAATTACATTATTAATGCCAGGGATCTTTGATCAAACAATAAATTACCTTACCAAAGGGAGATGGAGACTGGGTGCCAGAGGAATTGGCAGGTTTGAATTCACTTGGGCGTCATGTACATATAGGCCTGCAGATGTTGCTCATCTGTGGGTGTGTTTTATCGAGGTGGTTTGTTTCGTTTGAAGAGAAATGTGGTTTAAACCACCTAAGTAGTTTTTGTCTAAACAAACTGAAGAACCAAGGAACCAAGCGGAAGCAAATGGGCCGAAACAGGGAGGGAGCTCTGTCGTAGCCGGCCGTGACCGGGAGACCCATGGGGCGGCGCACAATTGGCCAAGCGTCGTCCAGGGTAGGGGAGGGAATGGCCGGCAGGGATGTAGAGCATGGCGTTTGCAACGCCAGGGTTGTGGGTTCGATTCCCACGGGGGGCCAGTATAAAAATAATAATCATGTATGCACTCACTAACTGTAAGTCGCTCTGGATAAGAGCGTCTGCTAAATGACTAAAATGTAAAAATGTCAAATGAGTACGACCTACCTGAATTTGTCCAATGAGAAATGCATGTTTAAATGTTTCTGTTGCAAACTGTTTTGCTACGCTGTGCCCTAATGAATACACCCCTGGTTGATCAGTTGCCACGTAAACCAACTTTAGTGTAACACAATCTGAAGTGTATTTGTATTCCCTCCCTTTGGTTTGTTCAAGGTGGGAGCCCTACTGCTCCCATTAGTAAAACAGGTATCACTCGCCGACTTGGGAAACGTTACCTCCTTAAACAAACTCAACAACGCTCTCTCACACCTGTCATACGGACGGGATATCCTTTTCTTAAGAACACAACAGCAATTCCCCAACCAGGATTCAAACAGATACATACACTACATGGCCAAAAGTATGTTGACACCTAGGGCTGTTGCGGTGACCGCCACACCAGCGGTCACAAGTCATGAAGGCAGTCAAATTCCACATGATACTTTAGTCACGGTAATTAGGCTTCTCCAAGCTCTGATGCTGCCGCTGGTCATTAGTAGCCTACCAAACTTGCTAACTGCCTGGTACTCAGCAATCTATTGTCCCTCTAATCACTCTGACATCAATGCAAATGTATTTGAATATCTAGTCAAACACTTAATGAGAGCCCATGAGCTCGTGTTGCGCAACATTTCTATAGGCTATGCAATTGCGTGAGAAAACAGAGCGATGGCCTCTATTAAAAAGAGGAGGATCCCATCAGCTTTCTATAGGCTAGGCCTGCTATATTTATTTCTCAACTTTCCTAATATTAAGGACATTGCTTATATTTATAACAGGAGCATAGCCTACCTGGCTGGCATGAAAATAGACCACGGGAAAAGCGTCCTCCATTCGCTATTTAACTGCATAGATGACATGTCTTTTTTCCCCGCTGCCCCTGTTTCGATACAGGTGCATGATAATGGTCCATTCTAAATCAAAACAAATGTCACACATATATTATTTAGTATATGTAAAGACAAGATTAAATCAAGAATAGTCTGATGGGTGACAATATTAGCCTATCATTTTTTACATTACATTTTAGTCATTTAGCAGACGCTCTTATCCAGAGCGACTTACAGTTAGTGCATACATTTTTTTTTTTTCATACTGGCCCCCCATGGGAATCGAACCCACAACCCTGGCGTTGCAAACGCCATGCTCTACCAACTGAGCTACATTCCTGCCGGCCATTCCCTCCCCTACCCTGGGCCAATTGTGCGCCGCCCCATGGGTCTCCCGGTCGCAGCCGGCTACGACAGAGCCTGGATTCGAACCAGGATCTCTAGTGGCACAGCTAGCACTGCGATGCAGTGCCTTAGACCACTGCGCCACTCGGGAAGCTATCACCTGTGTATGATGCCCAGCATAAGAAACAATGCCTTTTTTTTGCGACTTCTTCGAATCATAGTCGCACACCTCATGTAGCCTAGCCCATAGGCCTATATGTTTTAATAAGGTTTGTATCACCTCATGTGGCCTACTGCCATGTAGATAAACCTAATAGTTTATCAACATTTTAAGCTAAACGTTCTGATCTGTTGCGTCAGCCACATTGCATAAAAATGGTTTTTTGATGCTAGTGGTTGTATTAATTTGGGATCTATCGCATCCCACAACTGTCCCAGACTATGTTTAAAATATTTATTTCTAGCACAGAATAGAATAGGTCGACTTTTGTACTATGGGGGATAGTAGATTGACATAGGCTAGTGCTTTTGCTGTTCGTTAGGCGTACCCGTATTGTTGGCTGACGAAAAGTAAATGTGGACAGTTCTTCCAATATCTTCAAAATGCGGAATTGGAATTGGATATGTGTCTGTCTTAACTTGTAGCCTGTGAGAAAGACCCGATCAGGTGACTGAGAGCCGTGTGAGTGAGAGACGCTTCGGATTGCGCAGCACACTCATGGAGAAGGGCACAACGCAGCACTCCCGGCCTGCAAAAGGCATGGATTTTTTTAGGGTGCATTACGGCCACAAAGGGGATTCCGCCGTGAAATTCAGGGCATTATCAAGTGCTTGTCAAATTGTGAATGAGAGACTATTGGAGTGTGTACAGCCTGCGCAAAAACAAAGCAGAGCTCATGCCTTTCAAGCGACTGTTTTCTAATCATCAGTCTCATCATGCAGCCTTACAATGTATTAAAAATCAAATCATATAGCCCAACATTTGTAGAACAACTGAAGTTACATTAATAACTCTAAATTAAGCATATAGGAGTACCTATTTCTTTGTTAACCGCTCAATACAGAATAGCCGCATGTGCGCACTCCCTCAAATCGTTTGGAGGAAATATTTATATTTTATTCAGCTTTGTTCAATTGTATTCTTCATACTATAAAATAATGTGAAATAATGACACGGAATTATAAGCAAATCTTGTCTGCTAAATGAACTAGTGTAGCCCACAGCCATTTGGCATAGCCACATCAGGACCTAACATAAGGACAACTCAATTTTATTATACTTTTTTAAATGGCTTGTAGGCTATGTGTGGAAGCCAGGAGATGCTAAATGAGTTCATGTTAATTAATGGTAAATTACCGTGAGACCGACAGTTATTTGCTTGACAATCACCGGCTGACGAAATTTCATGACCGCCACAGCCCTATTGACACCCCTTCAAATTAGTGGATTCGGCTATTTCAGCCACACCCATTGCTGACAGGTGTATAAAATCGAGCACACAGCCATGCAATATCCATAGACAAACATTGGCAGTAGAATGGCCTTACTGAAGAGTGCAGTGACTTTCAACATGGCACCGTCATAGGATGCCACCTTTACAACAAGTCAGTTCGTCAAATTTCTGCCCTGCTAGAGCTGCCCCGTTCAACTGTAAGTGCTGTTATTGTGAAGTGGAAATGTCTAGGAGCAAAAACGGCTCTGGGGCTGTTTTTCATGGTTCGGGCTAGGCTCCTTAGTTCCAGTGAAGGGAAATCTTAACGCTACAGCATACAATGACATTCTAGACGATTCTGTGCATCCAACTTTGTGGCAACAGTTTGGGGAAGGCCCTTTCCTGTTTCAGCATGACAATGCCCCCATGCACAAAGCGAGGTCCATACAGAAACGGTTTGTCGAGATCATTGTGGAAGAGCTTGACTGCCCTTGCGCAGAGCCCTGACCTCAACCCCATCGAACACCTTTGGGATGAAATGGAATTCCCACTGTGAGCCAGGCCTAATCGCCCAACATCAGTGCCCGACCTCACTAATGCTCTTGTGGCTGAATGGAAGCAAGTCCCCCACAGCAATGTTCCAACATCTAGTGAAAAGCCTCCCCAGAAGAGTGGAGACTGTTATAGCAGCAAAGAGGGGACCTTTGGCCATGTAGTGTATGTGTACAGTCATGATATGGTGTGTCATATCAAACCACTCCTATGATTGTCAACTTTGACCAGAGATGCGTTGCAGTGAGATTTAGCCTATTATTCTGGTGTGTGTGTGGGCCTCATTTTGAAAATTGGCGCAAGCTAAATAAGTGTGTTATTTTTCCACAGGAGACATATGGGGACATCTCAGAGAGGGTGGTCCTCCGAGAGAGACTGAAGTGTAACAGCTTTGACTGGTACCTGAAGAACATCTACCCTGACCTGCATGTACCAGAGGACAGGGAGGGCTGGCACGGGGCAGTGAGTCTCTGTTCGTCTGTCTGTCTGTCTGTCTGTCTGTGTGTCTGTCTGTGTGTCTGTCTGTCTCTGTCGGTTTGTCTCTGTCGGTTTGTCTCTGTCTCTCTCTGTCTCTCCATGTCATAATCAAGTTACATTTTTCCCCCATATGTAAGAAATACAATTGAAAATCATAAGCACCAGAGCACTTGAAAAAATGTAAAGACAAACAGCATAATCCATCAGTCTGTGATAAGTTGAGGCCAAAATGAATCCCTATGTCCTACCTCATTGATGGCATCCTTGTAGATGTAAAAGGAGCAATAGACTAGTTTCTCCTAGCCATTTTCCTCTGGCCATATTGCCTGCATACTTTCAGTTCTTTCAAATGTATGTCGGTGACATCAATAACAGTATCTAGGTGTGGACTCAAGGTGTTGACTTCACCCCAGGCAGTTGTTTCAATCAATCAATCAATCAAATGTATTTGATAAAGACCTTTTTTACATCAGCAGTTGTCACAAAGTGCTTTACAGATACTCAGCCTAAACCCCCAAAGAGCAAGCAATGCAGAGGCATTGATGGCAGATCTCATGATGCTAATCCGTATCATTCTCCTCATCACAGTTGCGTAGCTCTGGGATCCATTCAGAGTGCCTGGACTACAACGCTCCGGAACACAATCCCACGGGGGCACACGTCTCCCTCTTCGGTTGCCATGGGCAGGGCGGCAACCAGGTGATAAAAATGTCACGTCTGTCTGTGTTTATTTTGTCTCTCTCTCAACCCTCCCTGACCCCACGTCTGTCTGTGTTTATTTTGTCTCTCTCTCAACCCTCCCTGACCCCACGTCTGTCTCCCTGATGGACGGACAGAGTGGTTTCTCTGAATATCAGCGATATCTGGTGACCACAGGAGAATATCCACCTCATCTCAGCCATCTAAAATCTAGCGTCAAACTTTGGTTTAGTATTGCCAGACAAAGTATCCTAAATAATATTTAAGGCCTAAATCTACATATAACTTAAACACTCAACTAAGTAGTATAACTTTTATAGCAAAGTGTATAGTTAGTTTATAGATAGTTAATAGCCATATGGATGTATGTTTTATGTCCAGTCACAGAACAGGGGGTAGTGGAGGCCTCTATCTGCATGCCTATCTAGTCTATCTCCAACGGCTATATTTCTCTGTCTCTGATTACTCATTGATACGTTGCATCAGGTGTACACCGCTTCTAAAAGCACCATGTGTGTGACCGAAAATCTATGTTTCCACAGCCTGCACTGAAACAAGAAACGGGAACTTCTACCTTCTCTTTACAGAGGTCCCCCCTAGTTCCATTTAAAAGATACATAAGACTCCCAACCACAGATAGTGGCCTAGACTGGATAAATACGTTTTTTCAAGACGGGAGGGAGAACTCATTATTTTAATAGAAATGACTGTTACCCCGTCTGAAAGATACATAGGATGTGAGGAGAATGAAGCGAATGATCGGACCATTGAAGATGAATTACCCTTGGTCTGTTTAAAGGGCACCCAAGATGCTTTGTCTGATTGTCTCTCCAAGGCTTGGGTTTGGAAATGACACCTGTGGAGAATTAGCCTAGGATGTGTCTCACATGGCAGTGAGAGAGCGAGAGAAAAAGAGGTTGAACGCTAATGTTCGGAGCTGCTGATTTAATAAGCAGAAGCACAGCGAGGAAACATTCATCCATTACCCAGGAGGACAGTGATTACAATAATTCAGAAAAGCATAGTTTAACCATGCATGTACATGACTCTCTCTCTCCTTCCCCCCAGTACTTTGAGTATACGACCCATAAGGAGATCCGCTATAACTCTGTGACGGAGCTGTGTGCCGAGGTCCCCGAGGGACAGACTTACATTGGGATGAAGCACTGCCCCCACGACAGAACCCCCACCCCCCCCACCATGATCTGGGAGTTCAGAGAGGTGAGTGATGCAGACACAAGCGTAAAGATGCATGTAAACAGAGGTATGCTCGTACGCACACATACACTCACTCACACAAACACACATTCACAGAAAAACAAAGTGTTTTCATTGTGTTCAGTATGCACAACTGGGCTGATCGAATTTGAAAATACTTTACCATATTTTTTGTTTCATTTTACAGTTGTAAAGCTGTAAAATAGTAAAACAGTTGTAACAGTTGTATATAAGTCCCATGTATTATTATTAGATTGACAAGTGGTCTTCATACTACATTTAGTTTTCAGTTCGACATGGGCTAGCTATAATGCCTTACCTGGATCATAGATGGCGCGTCCATAAGGCTAGGAGAAGCTAAGCTTCCCTTAAAGTAAATTGAATTAAATTGCCAAAATGATAATTTTAATTAGCCTACTCCTACTATTATTATCCTAAATTATGACTATCCAATTTAATCATCACATTAGGAATAGTAGACTATCTTACATAAGTCTGCAAATGCGATGATGCATGGAATGCTTTATTATAAAGGTGCATTTTTATAATGAAAATTAACTTGAAACTCACACACCGCCTATGACCTGATGTCTCTTACCACTTCAGGACGGGGCGATCTACCACCCTCACTCAGACATGTGTATCACCTCCTACCGCACAGCCGAGGGGAGCACGGACGTCCAGATGAGAATGTGCACTTCCGGGGACAAGCACCAGCGCTGGAAGTTTGAGAATGGGAGGGACTAGCTTCACCCTAACCCTAAGTGACCTTTGAACTAAGTGCAATTACAGTTCCACGGTGGACGATTGAGAGAGAGGATTTTTAAAGAGTGACCCAGCAAAGCCTCTCTCTGCGCACTACCTACTGATTCCCTGTGGGAAGACTTGACAAATTCCTCATTTAAAGTGCCTTTGCAAACCAAATGGGGTCCACACCTGAAATGACAATATTTATGCCTGTCTGTCGGAATTCCCTTGTTTTGTTGATCTTTACCTCTCACTGTGAGGGCTGAAAAACAATAAGAAAGCTTGAACGTATGGTCCAATGTTGTCCAGTGGTGTCAGTTCTAAAAGATTGGTTTCAAAGAGGAACAATGGCATCATGGGAGTTTTGTTTTTTAATTACTTTCAGTAGGATCGGCATAGATGCTAACAAATACTGTTGCACCTGCACAATGTTTTTGTAAAGAATATTTTGGTGTTGGTTTTTTACAGGTAGACCACACAACAAGTAATCTAAGGGGGTTTTCTGGGGGTTTGAAATGAAAACTAAAATGTTTACTAAACAAATATGATTCATTTAGGGGTCTAAAGGATTACTCTTTCCTATGTGTTGTTAATCTGGGGTTTGTTACTCAAAGAGAACACTTTGAGATAGCTGAATAAGTCAAAAAGCTTGGTATCATATGAGACTTACTATACAAGCCCCATCTTGTTGTGTGAGTGAATTAAGTGGACTCTGTCACACTAGTAGGCTACATGTGTTCTACTCACCAGCTTCTGACTCTCTGTTTGAAGACTGTGTTCAAGGTAGGATCAGATTGGGCTGTTCGAACAAGACTTGAAACACAGTTAAGCGTGCGCTAAGTACAATTTCACCATTGCCTGAGGGTGGTGGGACATCTGACATGGTTGTTTGGGAGTGCAAAAACATTATTTACACAGGCTGATTTACTGTGTCTACAATGTGCCTAAAAAAACTGAACAGTTGTATTTTCTGAGAGGAGTTTTTTTTTTTTTACGTGTTTTAATCTTATATATTTTTTTTTGAATCTACTGTGCCTAACATAAAAGCATAAACATGTTCATTTCACTTTCCTAGTAGCAATATTCTCATATGGGTGTTTGTCTGCAGCAATGTTCTCTACTGTCTTCCATAGCCTCACCATTTCAGCTAGCACAAGCACATGTCACGGCATTGCTTACTGTAGCATTCATACTGCATCATTCATCAATTGTTGATCTCTCATCGGCTTGATTCACTTAAAGGCCCAGTGCAGTCAAAATGTTTTTTTTCTTCCTGTTTTGTATCTTATTGTACAACTGCTGATTAAACTAACACTGTAAAAGTGTGACAATTTGATCAGTGTTAGTTGCTGATTTAAAATAAAATCTACACAGGACCTTCTAATCAACAGGTTCTGCATGGGTGGAGTTTTTGCCTGCCTGGTGACCTCACCAGGCGGTAAATTAGTTAATAGACCAATAACAAAGAGTTCCAAACCTCTCTGCCAATAACAGCTAGTTTTCCCTTACCCACTCAGACCACTTCCAGACAGTCAAAATTATTTTTGACCATTTCAATGGAAAACTATTACAGTAAGGTACTTAATTGTTACCCAGAAAGGATTTGATATTGATATAAAAACGACTGCATTTGGTCTTTAAATCTACCACACAGCATTTTCTAGATCTTGCTTTTTTGCATTCCTGTCTTTGACAGACTTACATTAATGCAGCATTTGTACCAGCACTCTGCTCACTCTTCTAAACCTAAACTTTTCCAAAAATGTCTGGTTCCCTTGATTGGGATTTGAGGACCAATAGAACTTAATAATAATGTGTGTTGCCATTGAAGTGCTTATTATTGAAATCAGCTGTACCGCGGAAGACTGCTCTTCCTAATGCATAGGCTTTCTGTGGTCCTTTGCACTAGGGCATTTTTATATGATTCTATGAATTATCTTTTGTATTTCCTTTGTAAATGATACTTCTTGATATAAAGGGACCTGAATGGGATGGGCCGTATCTGAACTAATGTACTGATTAATAAGCATAAGAGATGGTTGTGATTATTGTTTGTACCAGTGAAGAATGAAAGGGTTCAAATAAAATTGGTGTTTTGGAGGAATGCTGTAGATCAATCAATGCCTTTTAACTCACTGACCAAAGACTATTAAAACCAAGAATCCAAACGTGTTGATGTTGTTTCTCCTTGCTTAGCACTGACACAAGACTCCATTGAAGATTGACAAGCAAGTAAGAAATCTTTACTTCACTGTTTTCTTCACTATAGGTATTTCCAAAAATACTGATTTAGCACCATCTGGTGGCCATGGAAGGAACCACTCCAAATGTCAAATTGATGCTGTTTGCGGTTCAATAAATATTGGTAGGTGTCATTTTTAACCTTACCATGAGCAATAAAGCAATCAGGATTTTCAACATTCTTGAGTACATGACATGGGTACACCAAAGGCTCCAGTGTTCACTACTCCAATCAATTACTCTGTGACTTTGTGTGAAATTGGCTGTGTTTACACAGGCAGCCCAATTTCGGTCTTTTTTTCACTAATTAGTGAAAGATCTGATGTCAAAATATCTGATATGATTGGTCAAAAGACCAATTAGTGGAAAAAATATCAGAATTAGGCTGCCTGTGTAAGCACAGCCATGGTAGCATAAATTTAGGTGCAGTGAAGTGAAAGCCTAAATTAATTTTGCTTGCCAGAAATTATGTAAATTACACTTGTACAATTCTGTAGCATGTCCATTACTCTGGACAGCACCCTGGGGTATTACATCATAAACACCTTGGAAATGAAGCCAATTAGCTAGGGGTTGATGCAGTGCCATATTTGTTGGCCGCTTGAGAATAATGCCAGATGAGCTACTGTCTGAGAAAAGAGTGTATGGACAACTTAATTTGCATTTACAGTATCTCAGTTTTACATATTGTTTTGTTTTTGAATAGTTGAAGAGAAAGAATACATTTACCTGTTGGGCTACAACATGAGTGTTGACTATGTCTTGTATGAAAACGTCCTCTTGCATAAAATGTAGCCTAATATATGTTTTCCTCCGGTGATAGTAAGACAGGTCAGTGTACCATGGTCTATTACAACACTCCGGTTGTTTTGTCTCTTTGTTGTTTTGACAATAAGAGTATTCAATCAAACAGTATAGGACTCAAATTACCTTCTCACTCTGAACAGTTAACTCAATTATTTATCATTTTAATTTGCTTAAAGATGTTTGCTTCGAACTTTACATTTTTGACATATAGGCCTAGGTGACATTAGTGCTAAGAGAAATAATGTATGAATATTTGTCAATAATGAAGATAACTTTGTTGCACCCGTAAATGTTGAACAACAACAAGTAAATGTTAAATTAATATTTTGAATAACACAAGTACTGCTCATGCAAGAACACAAAACAGTAGTAGTCTCTTTGGCATCAGTGCATGAAAACTACAGGAAACACTCTTCGATAACGAAGTGACTTTTTTCGTAGCAGGTTAGGAGACTGAGGTTAAGGTTAGGAAAAGGGTTAGAGTTAGGGTTAACAAAAATGGTCTCCTAACCTGCTACAAAAATCACTTTGTATCAAAGTGGCGTGAAAGGAGAGTGTCCCTGAAAACTACAGTAAACTACCGTCACGTGATATTGTACTTTATTACTAGTAGTCCATTTAATGCTGTTCACTGACCACAGCTCAGCGTTCAACACCATTGTCCCCTCCAAGCTCGTCACCAAGCTTAGGACCTTGGGATTGAACACCTCCCTCTGGAACTGGATCCTGGACTTCCTGACGGGCCGACCCCAGGTAGTGAGGGTAGACAACATCACCTCTAACACGCTGACCCTCAACACGGGGTCCCTCAGGGGTGTGTGCTTAGTCCCCGCCTGTACTCCCTGTTCACCCACGACTGCGTGGCCATGCACGACTCCAACACCATCATCAAGTTTTCTGATGATACAACGGTGGTAGGCCTGATCACCGGCGACGATGAGACAGCCTACAGGGAGAAGGTCAGTGACCTGGCAGTGTGATGCCGGGACAACAACCTCTCCCTCAACGTCAGTAAGACCAAGGAGCTGATCGTGCACTACAGGAAACGTGGGGGGGGGGGGACAAGCATGCCCCCATCCACATCGATGGGGCTGAAGTGGAGCGGGTTGATCAAGTTCCTCAGGGTCCAAATCACTAAGGACTTAAAATGGTCCACACACACACTCACAGTTGTGAAGGCATGACAGCACCTCCTCCCCCTTACGAAGTTGAAAAAGTTTGGCATGGGCCCTCAAATACTCAAAATGTTATACAGCTGCACCATTGAGAGCATCTTGACTGGCTGCATCACTGCTTGGTATGGCAACAGCACCACCCTCGATCGCATGGCGCTACAGAGGGTGGTGCGGACAGCCCAGTACATCACTGGGGCCGAGCACCCTGCCATCCAGGATCTCTATATCAGGCGGTGTGAAAGGAAGGCCCAAGCCATAGACTGTTCTCTCTGCTTCCGCATGGCAAGTGGTACCGGTGCGTCAAGTCTGACACCAGCAGACTCCTGAACAGCTTCTATACCCAAGCCATAAGACTGCTAAATAGCTAACAAAATGGCTACGCAGACTATCTGAGTTGACCCTTGTATTTATTTTTATTTTTGCACTGTCTCTATGCACACTCACAGGACTCTACACACTTACACACACTGACACTCCAACACACACATAACATGCACACACATTTATACTGACTCTACACTCACAAACATACAATCTTAATTTATGCTGCTGTTACTCTGTTTATCATACATCCTGATGCCTAGTCACCTTACCCCTATACATATCTACCTCTATCACTCTAGTATCCCTGCACATTGTAAATATCTTATTGGAACTGACCCTGTATATAGCTTCTTACTTTCTCATGTTCTTATTTTTATTCATCGTGTGTTTTTGTTCTACCTTATGTTGTTTTTAGTGCAACATTGATATTGATTACTGCATGGTTGGGTTTAGGCTTGCAATAAAGGCGTCGCTGTACTTGTGCACGTGACATTAAAACTTGAAACGAATGTGTCTTTCATTTGTATAATTATGTACAGGGAAATCAAAACGAAACAGCTAAAATATTATTACACTGTAACGAAAAACATATATAATGTTTAACCTGGCATGTAGAAGACATTGTAAGCACAAGCTTCTTTTGCAGTTGTACAACTTTTGCAGTTGTTCTCAAGTTTATCGACCTGAATAATTGTGTGCGGCTCGATCGGAAACACAGTTGGGGTGTGTAGGCTACATTGTGTCTATTGCGACTGGTGCGAATAGAGGAGGGAGGTCAAAGTGCATTTGGAATAGTAGCTTACTGGCACAGAAGCGTTGGAAAATTGTCTTTGATTTGACCTGGATTTTTTTCTCTGGGTGCTAATCCATCAAGATAGCTAATCTAATCGGGCAAATCCTTCTTTAACATCACGTACGTTTATGAGTTGTTTCAATAAACTTTGACCAAGGAAGTCAAGCGCTGGATCCCTGGATAACGGAAAAGAGCGTTGGAAAATTTGACACTTGCTTGATTAGTCAAATTCGGTCAACACAGTTTATCAACTTTAAGTTGCCTAGCATGTTTGATATAAAAAGTTGATTCAATCGAAATAGGAGGAGGACTCTTACAATCCGTAAAGTCATCAGAAGCAAATTTTCGGTGGTTTTGGTGGATCTGGGGCATATTCATTACGAAGATTCTGTTGCAAAACGTTTCATAAACGGAAGCAAAAGGAACATAACGGGGAGGGACATATATTAATTTGTCCAATAGAAACTCTCCTTTTCGTTACAAAACGCAACTGTTTGCAACTGTTTGGACTAATGGTTACACCCCTGGTTTGGTCATGCACTTCCATGGTGCTGTTTTAGCCCACGGGGCATGAACACATCCCTGGAGTGAGTGAGGTAGGGAGACACAATGGCACTTTGCAGGGGAAGGAATCGGTCGAAGTTCATAGTTTGCCTTTTCGGGGCTTCTATAGTGGTATATTATATTTTTAACAGGCATAATAATCCAGGTGACATAGTTGGAACAAGTCTAAGAGAAGTTCCCACTGAGCAAGATATTGCAAATGAAATGCTTAAAAAGCCTGTTTATGACAAACCGCCGCTGGATTTAAATGCCTTGGGAGAAATGGGCAGAGCTGTCAAATTGAACCTCGTTGGAGAGGAGAAGAAAAAGGAAGTGGAAAGTATTAATAAACACCAGATTAATACCTATGTGAGTGATATGATATCTCTCCACCGCAGCCTACCTGAAAGATGGAATCCTCTGTAAGTTGACAGTGAGTTTCAGTGTGGTGTTTGGCTATGTTTATGAAATGTTTCTTGCATTCCGCCTTGTGATGTAAGAGTGTTATAAAGCTTTTCTAAAATATGACTGACTAAATATGTTTTGTACAGGCCTACACTCAGGGGCAACATGCACACCAAAAATCTGAGGGGAAAAATTTGAGGGGTGCGGTCTGGAGGGAGGCTAGAATTGTGCATTTTTCAAACACCTGAAACAGATTTTTCCAGAAATCTAGAGCCATTATCATTGTTCTTAATTCTATGTCAAAAATATCTAAGCATACCTCTTGAGCTGTCTGTCAGTGGCGTGTATTCATTACCAAAACATAAATACAAATGTATGAATTATTTATCTTTTGTCTCTCTGTGTTTTCATGATTTTCCTTCAATTTGTAGCATTGAATGCAAGGGAAGCCAGCAAGCATTTGGCCTCCCTTGATAAAAAAAAGTATAAAATAATAGCCAAACAGCGTTGAGCTAAAGTGAGTGAGCTCAACTGTGAATGGTCCTGGCGCACCAAAATAAAGTGTAAAGGGAAGCCAGTTTGGATTTGGCTTCACTCCAATCACATGGCATCGAGAGAAATGCATACAATGCATTTGGAAAGTATTCAGACCCCTTGACTTTTTCCACATTTTGTTACATTACAGCCTTATTCTGAAATGGATTAAATAAAAACATTTCCTCATCAATCTACACACAATACCCCATAATGACAATGTGAAAACAGGTTTTTAGATTTTTGTGCTAATTTCTTACAAATAAAAAAACAGAAATACCTTATTTACATAAGTATTCAGACCCTTTGCTATGAGACTCCAAATTGAGCTCAGGTGCATCCTGTTTCCATTGATCATCCTTGAGATGTTTCTACAGCTTTATTGGAGTCCACCTGCGGTAAATTCAATTGATTAGACATGATTTGGAAAGGCATACACCTATCTATATGAGGACTCCCGAGTGGCGCAGTGGTCTAAGGCACTGCATCGCAGTGCTAGCTGTGCCACTAGAGATCCTGGTTAGAGTCCAGACTGTCGCAGCCGGCCGCGACCGGGAGACCCATGGGCGGTGCACAATTGGTCCAGCGTCGTCCAAGGTAGGGGAGGGTTTGGCCGGCAGGGATGTGGGTTCATTTCCCACGGGGGGGCCAGTATGAAAAAATAATAATTATGTATGCATTCACTAACTGTAAGTCGCTCTGGATAAGAGCGTCTGCTAAATGACTAAAATGTAAAAATGTCCCACAGTTGACTGCATGTCAGAGCAAAAACCAAGCCATAAGGTCAAAGGAGAGTTCCGAGACAGGATTGTGTCAAGGCACAGATCTGGTTACCAAGAACACAGTGGCCTCCATCATTCTTAAATGGAAGAAGTTTGGAACCACCAAGACTCTTCCTAGAGCTGGCCACCCGGCCAAACTGAGCAATCGGGGGAGAAGGGTCTTGGTCAGGGAGGTGTCCAAGAACCCGATGGTCTGTGGAGATGGGGGAACCTTCCAGAAGGGCAACCATCTCTGCAGCACTCCACCAATCTGGCTTTTATGGTAGAGTGGCCAGCGAAAGCCACTCCTCAGTAAAAGGCACATGACAGCCCGCTTGGAGTTTGCCAAAAGGCACCTAAAGGACTCAGACCATGAGAAACAACATTCTCTGGTCTGATGAAACCAAGATTGAACTCTTTGGCCTGAATGCCAAGCGTCACGTCTGGAGGAAACCTGGCACCATCCATACAGTGAAGCGTGGTGGTGGCAGCATCAGGCGGTGGGGATGTTTTTCAGTGGCAGGGACTGGGAGACTAGTCAGGATCAAGGGAAAGATGAACGGAGCAAAGTACAGAGAGATCCTTGATGAAAACCTGCTCCAGAGCGCTCAGGACCTCAGACTGGGGCAAAGGTTCACCTTCCAACAGGACATCGACCCTAAGCACACAGCCAAGACAACACAGGAGTGGCTCTGGGACAAGTCTCTGAATGTCCTTGAGTGGCCCAGCCAGAGCCCGGACTTGAACCCGATCTAACATCTCTGGAGAGACCTGAAAATAGCTGTGCAGCGACGCTCCCCATCCAACCTGACAGAGCTCGAGAGGATCTGCAGAGAAGAATGGGAGAAACTCCCCAAATACAAGTGTGCCAAGCTTGTAGCATTGTACCCAAGAAGACTCGAGGATGCACTCGCTGCTAAAGGTGCTTCAACAAAGTACTGAGTATAGGGTATGAATACTTATGTAAATGTTATTTCAGTTGTTTATTTTTAATACATTTGCTAACATTTCTAAAAACGTGTTTTTGCTTTGTCATTATGAGGTGTTGTGTGTAGATTGATGAGGACAAACAATTTAATCAATTTTAGAATAAGGCTGTAACGTAACAAAATGTGGAAAAATTCAAGGGGTGCACTGTAACATAAAAACTTGAATTGTTGCATCTCTTTATGTTGTTGTCCTCCGGTGGCTAGCTAGCTAGCTAAAATCGTCCCTTTCCTAAATTAGCCATGGATGGAGATAGGGATTTGGACTTGTTTTACTTAATTCTCCATACTGGCCAATGATTATAATGGCGGTTCTGATCCAGCCATACATTCTTACATTGTGCCCCTGGACTGAGAGGATGGAAATCAATAGGTAGCAGAAGGCTAATGTTAACTAGCTAACGTTGCCCATGAAAGGAATTTAGGCTAGCAAGCAAGCATTTTAGCCAGGTAGCCTAGGACAACAAAAAATAAAAGCGTGTACTGTATGACAGAGTCATAGACCGTTTTGTCAACATGAAAGAGAGGAGGATGGCATTGGCATTTCTCTACTAGTAGGGTGAGTCAACATGTTTTTTCTACTTGCACGCACGCACGCATGCAACACACACACACACACACACACACACACACACACACACACACACACACTCAAATCAGAACCATGGACAGCCAAATCATATTTAGCTTAGGTTGATTGAACTAAATAGTTTTTTTATATATTTTAGTTGTCACTTTATTCGACTAAGCATAGGTGATTTGAACATGTTGAAATGTTGACGTTGAAATGGTGCTGGAATAGTGGAGGCAGCTCCTGTTTTCTTTGCGACTTGCAGTAACTCTCCATGGTTCTAAATCAATAGTTGTTTAGTAGTCCGAAAATGTTGGAAATGTAACTGTTTGTTACATTCATTATGCTTTGTGGACTACACCGGACAGAGGTAGCTCTCCGGTTTTGTGATTAAACAAAGGTGTGGTTGAATTTATTCTGCCACTGTATCTTCTTATTGTCACGGCCTTTGTCCTATATATCACGGCCGCAAGGCATATGAACTAACAAGTTATAGAGCAAACAACGCAATTATCACAACACAGGTTGTAAAATGGCTTTTTTTTCTGGCTTGGCTTCCCCAGTGATTTTACCCACGCACTGCTACTGGGTCCATCTCTGCAGGATATACAGTGCATTCAGAAAGTACCTCTTGATTTTACTGCTGTCTGTATCCTTCTGACTGGTGGTTCTTTTTTTTAAAGAAACAAAATATCCTTCTCTGCATCTCTGATAAAATCTGGGTAAAATATTTAAAGGAATGTGAGTGTTATCCAGTCCATTTAGTTATTGCTTGCTTTCTAAAGTCTACCAACCTTGCCAGCTAAGATGGTAAGACAAGCTAGCTACTCTAACTTGATTTTGTCACGCCTATACCCGCTCCCCTGCTCCAGCGCTCAATGTCTTCGGTCTACAAACCACCGGCCCTGGCAAGTACCCTTCTCCTGTTTTGTTTATCTGCCTTATTTTATTATTAAACTCACCTTCTGCACCTGCTTCCTGACTCCTAGCGTATCCATTACAGAATACTGCCTCACGATATGGAAGCAGCAGAAGAGAAAGACATCTCCCAGACAGTCGGCTAACAGGGACGCCTACTCCAACACCATGATCAGCTGGCGCAACTGGGTACGGCTATAGATGAGGTCCTCCGCGTCCTCCACCACCTCAACACCACCCAAGAGGTTTCACCTCCAACTAGCGGAGGGCTCCTTACCACGAGTCGTCGCAGCGAGCCAGTCCCACAGCCTACTCAGCAGTCCGCCCAGGGAGACGATGCGCGACTGTCCCTCCCGGACAAGTACCACAGGACCATCCAAATGCCGTGACTTCCTACTCCAGTGCTCCCTCTATTTCGCCCATCAGACCAGGCCCTCGCCCCCTCCATGAACATCACCTCGTACCCGCTTTCATCTCCTTTTCCGGTCCAAGCCCTGGATAATCGATCATTAGGATCCGGCACTATCACGCACATCACAGCACCACTCACCCTCACCGTGGGACACATGTACCAAGAAAGCCTTCCCTTCCTCATCATCACCGCACCCATGCACAAAGTCATCCTCGGCCTCCCGTGGCTCCAACGTCATGACCCCACCATCTCCTGGTCGAGGATGGAAATCACTGCCTGGGCACCCGGATGCCGGAAGTCCTGCTTTCCCTTACCCTGTGGTTCCATGTCGGTTAAGAGTCCTGTGGGTACCCTCCAGCCCGACCAGGACCAAGACCTGTGCCACCTGTCTCCCTCCTCATCGCCCCTGGGACTGCGCAATTGACCTGCTTGCAGGCTCTGCGCCTCCGCGCAGCCGCATCTACCCTCTGCCTGTGGCTGAAACCGAGGCCATGGAGGAGTACATCCAGGGGGCTCTCCAACAGGGTTTCATCCGCCCATCCACCTCCCCGGTGTCGGCAGGCTTCTTCTTCGTTGCCAAGAAGGACGGAGGCCTACGTCCGTGCATCGATTACAGAGGCCTCAATTCCATCACCACCAAGTACCGCTACTCTCTCCCGTTGGTGCCGGCCGCAATCGAACAGCTCCGCGGGGCCCGTTTTTAAAACTAAACTGGACCTGTGGAGTGCCTACAATCTGATCCGCATCCGAGAGGGGGATGAATGGAAAACCGGCTTCAGCATGATGTCTGGAGACTACGAGTACTTGGTGATGCCTTATGATTTAGCCAATGCGGCGTTGGCGTTCCAGAAATTTGTGAACGAGGTGTTCCGGGACATGCTCGGGCACCAGGTGGTCGTGTATATCGACGACATCCTGGACTACTCGGCCACCTTGGAGGATCACATCACCCACATCCGAGTAGTCCTGGGACTCTTGGAGAACCGCCTGTATGTAAAAGCAGAGAAGTGCCAGTTCCATCAGGTCGCTGTCTCCTTCTTGGGATACCAGGTCAGCCCGCAGGGAATGAAGATGAATGAAAGGAAGGCTGAGGCAGTCCCAACCACCATAAAGGGGCTACAACGTTTTTTGGAGTTTGCCAACTTCTACCGCCGCTTCATTAAATACTTCAGCTCCATCGCCTCTCCTCTCACCTCTCTCCTCAAGGGTGGTCCCCATAAATTGGTGTGGAGTCCTGCAGCCGATGAGGCCTTCCGCCTACTGAAGGGGCGTTTCACCTCCACCCCGTTGCTGAAACACCCAGATCCTACGCTGCCCTTTGTGGTGGAGGTGGACGCTTCAGAAGTGGGCATGGGGGCCGTCCTGTCCCAATGGCAAAGTAACCCACATAAATTGTATTCATGTGCATACTACTCAAAGAAACTGTCTCCTGCAGAGAGGAACTATGACGTTGGCGACCGGTAGCTCCTGGCGGTGAAGTTTGGGATTAGTGGAGTGGAGACACTGGCTGGAGGGTGCGAAGGACCCATTTCTCATCCTCACCGACCATCGGAACCTGGAGTACATACAGACAGCGAGGCGGCTGAACCCGCGCCAAGCAAGGTGGGCCCTTTTTTTCACTAGATTCAACTTCACCCTGTCATATCGCCCAGGTAAAAAAACATCAAAGCCGATGCCCTGTCCCGTCTACACGATTCAGGAGAGGTTCCTGTCCTGAGTGCGCTCATCATTCTCCCCTCCCGAGTCATTGCCCCTGTGCTTTGGGACGTAGACTTGGACATCCGCCAGGCCCTGGAGAGGGAACCCGCGCCTGCTACCTGCTCTCCGGAGCACACCTACGTTCCCACAGAGGTAAGGGATCGGCTGTTGACCTGGGCGCACACATCCCTCCGCCTCCCCTGGACATCGATGGAACCCCCACCCTATGCCGTCAGGTCTCCATTAACCCATAGTGGCTAACCCTTCACTACTCAGCTCAAGATGATTTGTTGATTTTATGCCCCTTTGAAACAGCTCAAGATGATTTTATACCCCCTTTGAAACAGCTCAAGATGATTTTATGCCCCTTTGCCTAGTTCTAAATGCCAAAATCGGGCAAGATAATGCTTTATTTTGTAATGTTGGATAAAGTCACTAACAAAGCTCGTACAGCTGTTCCTTTTGAGTTTCCTACAGGGCAGGAAATTATGTCTCAAAGGACTCAGTGCCATTTTAGCCATGTGCAAACAATAAAGTCCTGCAGCCATGTCTCAGACATCCAAGCACAATGGTAACCAACAACAGTAACCAACAACAAATAACTGATTTTCTTTTTTCTTCTCCAGTTGTAAGGACCTGGGCCTATGTATTTATAAAGTGTCTCAGAGTATATAATTGTATTCATTAAGAGCTAAATGGTAACACTGATCCTAGATCAGCACTCTTACTCTTAGGCTGTGTTTAAACAGGCAGCCCAGTTCTGATGGTTTTTTTCACTAATTGGTCTTTTGACCAATCAGATCAGCTCTGAAAAAGATCTGATGTGAAAAGATCAGAATTGAGTTGCCTGTCTAAACGCAGCCTTAAACACTTTTTGAAAACTGGCCCAGATCTATTAGCCTGGGTACCAGCCCTGTTTGTGCTATAATTCCACTCCTTGTCATGCCAATGCCAATGAGTGCCAATGAGTGGCATGATGGCACAAGCTGGTCTGGGATCAGGCTACAGATCTATAACAAGTGATCTGTTTCTCTCTTCTCCAGTTGTAAGGACCTGAAGTATGACTACAGGTCATTGCCATCTACCTCAGTGGTGATCGCCTTCTACAACGAGGCGTGGTCCACGCTGCTACGCACTGTCCACAGTGTCCTGGAGACATCACCTAACTTACTGCTACGAGAGGTGGTGCTGGTGGACGACTATAGTGACAGAGGTACAATCATAGACATACAGGGCATGCATGTGCTGATCTAGGATCAGGTCCCCCATATCCATGCAATTTGTGTTAATTGTGATTTAAATGCCAAAACATCCTAGATCAGTACTCCTACTCTGAGACCCTAATGGGCAGACAGGTTTGGCTAGAGTAGACATGATATGCCATTCTGCCTGCCAAAGCAAATGAGAGACAATATTTGATGAATATGACATTCAATATGTTAAGGTTAAAGGTATAGTGCACAGGTTTTGACCTGTACTGAAAGTGCTCTTTCTTGAAAACTTGACTTCTGACATGCAACGTTTTTTGTGGACTAATGAACAAAATACTAAAATAAAGTTTTAGGTGAACTATCCCATTGAATACATTTCAATAATTTTGAATGCCAGTTGGTAAACATGCAGCCTTGCTCATAGGTCACTATTTGCCCCTCTCATGACGTAGTATTGGTCATATGAGTCATTGGAAATATTTGATACGATTTCTGTCAAGTAGCTGGTTGTATTAATTCATTAATGATCAATTAACTACAAAGCACAGGCACACCTATTAGCAGCACCACCCTGTGGTAACATAACACACACTGTACCTACACATTACACACATCCCTTTGTCAGTTGAGGAAATGTACAATCTTGCTTTTCATGAATCATGAAATGGAAACAACAGCCCTTTTTGTTCCCCCGCAGCTCATTTGAAGGAGCCGTTGGAAAACTACATCTCCAGCTTGAAGAAGGTGCGTCTGATCCGGGCCAGGAAGAGGGAGGGCCTGGTGCGGGCCAGGCTCCTTGGGGCCTCCATCGCCACAGGTGACGTGCTGACCTTCCTGGACTGCCACTGTGAATGCCACGAGGGCTGGCTGGAGCCCCTGCTCCACAGGTGAGAAACCACGTAGCAGGCCAGGTGAGGACTGCTCTTCTTCAGTCTAATTGTGGGACTTGTAGTGCCTCCCTCCATTCGTTCTACCTTGCAGTTGTACGTATCATGCTGCTGTGGCTAAATGTGGATATGTATAGCTACTTGAACTATTTTCCCCACCCATCCTCTTTCTCACCAATCCCAAGCCTCCAAAGGCCTGTTCCATATGGTGCCTGTTTACATTGACATTTTACATTTGAGTCATTTTGCACACGTTCTTATCCAGAGTGACTTACAGTAGTGAGTGCGTACATTTTCATACTTTTTTGTACTGGTCCCCCGTTGGAATTGAACCCACAACCCTGGCATTGCAAGTGCCATGCTCTACCAACTGAGCCACCCGGGACTGTTGAGAGGCATCTCTCTCTCCTCTCCCATGTTATAACCCTGTTATACTGCAACCCCCTGCTACCTGCTGCCCAACCCTGTTTTAACCCTGTTTTAACCCTGTTATTCTGCAACCCCCCCGTGCTTACTTCTTCTTTCTTCTCCTTTTCCTCCCAGGATAAAGGAGAAACCGTCAGCTGTGGTCTGTCCAGTCATCGATGTCATCGACTGGAACACTTTTCAGTATCTAGGCAACCCTAGGGAACCTCATATCGGAGGATTTGATTGGCGGCTGGTCTTCACCTGGCACCCGGTGCCAGAGTACGAGCAGAAACACAGGCACTCTCCCATCGATGTCATCAGGTCTGTGGTACCCTCAAATCCCCAGTGTATCAGAGAGGAAAATAGTCAAATCCTAAATTAACTATTGAGATGTACTTTTAACAATTTGACATGCATGTTATTACAGATCAGCAATTGTTATGCACACCATAGGCTGTATAATTTCTGATAATTTCAAGATTTGCTCTGTAAACTGTGTGTTTTGGTCCCAGGTCTCCTACTATGGCTGGTGGGCTGTTTGCTGTCAGTAAGAACTATTTCCATTACCTGGGCACATATGACACAGGCATGGAGGTGTGGGGAGGAGAGAACCTAGAGTTCTCATTTAGGGTGAGTGTGTGTGTGTGTGAGAGAGAGAGAGAGAGAGAGAGAGAGAGAGAGAGAGAGAGAGAGAGAGAGAGAGAGAGAGAGAGAGAGAGAGAGAGAGAGAGAGAGAGAGAGAGAGAGAGAGAGAGAGAGAGAGAGAGAGAGAGAGAGAGAGAGAGAGAGAGAGAGAGAGAGAGAGAGAGAGAGAGAGAGAGAGAGAGAGAGAGAGAGAGAGAGAGAGAGAGAGAGAGAGAGAGAGAGAGAGAGAGAGAGAGAGAGAGAGAGAGAGAGAGAGAGAGAGAGAGAGAATATGAGTGTGTGTTTTGGGTGAGTGTGTGTTGTGTGTGAGCATAGTGTGTCTGAGCAATAGTGTGTGTGAGTGTGTGTTAGCGAGAGTGTGTGTGAGCGAGTGTGTGTGTGAGCGAGTGTGTGTGTACTTTGTGTGATAAGTGTGGGCTTGCTGGACTCTATGCTGTTTGTCCATTGCTTTTTTCTGACATTGCTGTAATAAGTTAAAAACTCACTGGAATCCTGTAATGGATGGTCACCATATTGTTGTGGAATATGTGTGGTGATTCACCAAACACCGAGTGTGGAAAACATTAAGAACACCTTCCTAATATTGACTAATATAAATCACGTTAAAGAATTCGGGACCAAAAGTTCTCGCAGTCAATAAAGTTGCACATTTTGACGAATTTAAACCAGCACAGAGCTCATGTTTTTCTTGATTAGGTTACTTCCTGTGGGATACAAAACAAAACCGCCATACAACAACATAACTCCCTCCCATTTTAAAAAGACACACAAAGCTGTTTGTGCTGCCTGATTTAATCATGGTGTGTAGCTAATAATGTTCTCGTGTTGCTCCTGCTGTTGTTGTTATTTAGATCTGGCAGTGCGGGGGCAGCCTGGAGATCCACCCCTGCTCCCACGTGGGCCACGTCTTCCCCAAGAAGGCCCCCTACTCGCGGGGCAAGGCACTGGCCAACAGCGTGCGTGCTGCCGAGGTCTGGATGGACGAGTACAAGGAGTTGTACTACCACCGTAACCCCCACGCACGCCTGGTAGGCAAGCACTGAACAGGGACTAGTGAACCCCCACGCATGCCTGGTAGGCCAGCACTGAACAGGGACTAGCGAACCCCCACGCACGCCTGGTAGGCCAGCACTGAACAGGGACTAGCGAACCCCCACGCACGCCTGGTAGGCCAGCACTGAACAGGGACTAGCGAACCCCCATGCACGCCTGGTAGGCCAGCACTGAACAGGGACTAGCGAACCCCCGCGCACGCCTGGTAGGCCAGCACTGAACAGGGACTAGCGAAAGCTAGCAAAATGTGTGGCTGCAGAGTTTTAAAGTTTATGGTGCTGTGATTGTTGGTTAGGAGCTGTAGCGTAGGCGGTAATATTTTGTATGCATGCACAGCTTTCAAAGTACTGATCAAATGCACTCATGCCTTTCCCTTACTGTAGACTAGAGGCCTATCAGAATATCTTTGGACAAATGTTTGGAGGCAAGTCCCGGAGAAGCACAATTTTGCCTATGCCTATGGTGTTACTATCTGTAGCAGACATCCTACACTGAAAATAGTTCCTGATTGATAGATTAATCACATCTTTTCACCTCTGAGGACACACACACCGCTCCCCGCGTGCTGCTCTGTTAATGCTCCCCTGATTGAGTGACACTTGTGATGCATAAGGAGGTAGGGGACACCCAAGGTGACACTCCGTCCGGTGTGAGATTACATTGAGATGCACAGCTCAGTGAGTCAGAGACGCTCCCTCCCGCGCTAACCCAAGTGCCAGGTTGCCAACTGACCTTGGTTCAAATAAAATGTTTTCATATACCTCAGCTGGGCTTGATTGAGCTGTCGCAATGAAACTAATAAAATAGTTGCAAAAGTGCAAAGGCGCCCTTCTGGCACTTGAAGGAGGCTAAAGCAAACGCTAAAAGTGTTTAAAAGATTTCAAATAGTATTTGAACCGAGGCCTGCCGGGGTAGCAGGTTGCCAGTGTGTGTTGTTAAAGGGAGAAGGCCCTCTAAACTAAACATAGATCAGATGGCACTCATCTCTCTGAGAGGAGGTGAGGTGCCAACTGCCAAGTGGGGAGTGCCAGGGAGAACACTATCTGCTCCACAAACACTCATTCTCTCTCTCTCACTCACTATCTCTCTGTCTCTCGTTTCCTCTGTCTTTTTCTGACCCACTACCGCTTTGTCTTTCTCTTCCTCTGCCGCAACATCTCTCTGTCTCTCTATCTCTCTCTGTCTCTCTATCTCTCTCTATCTCTCTCTGTCTCTCTATCTCTCTATCTCTCTCTCTCTCTCTGTCTCTCTGTCTCTCTCTCTCTCTCTCTCTCTCTCTCTCTCTCTCTCTCTCTCTCTCTCTCTACCTCTCTCTCTCTCTCTATCTCTCTCTGTCTCTGCTCTCTCTCTCTCTCTCTCTCTCTCTCTCTCTCTCTTTCAGTCTTTCTCTCTCTCTCTCTTTCTCTCCTCTCTCTCTCTCTCTCTCTCTCTCTTTCTCTCTTTCTTTCTTTCTCTCTTTCTTTCTCTCTTTCGGTTCTTTCTTCGGTCTCTCTGTCAGTCTTTCATTCTTTCTTTCTTTCTTTCTTTCTTTCTTTCTTTCTTTCTTTCTTTCTTTCTTTCTTTCTCTCTGTCTCATATTCTTATCTCCCTCTCTGCTCTAGTTTGTTGCAGGCATCAGCTGCATCCTGATGTTTGTCTAGATGTTTACTTGTGCACTGACATAAGTCAAATATATTACAACACCTTCTATTTAGAGCTGAGCTCTCTGCCTGGCATTCAGATGAAGGGGAATGTGCCAGTCTGCCCTTTTCAGTAGAACACAATATGAGATAAAATCGCTCTCAAGTATACAGTGACAGTGACAGTTGATACAGCTCCTGTCAAGCAATGGGATGTTGTTTTCTAATGGTTGGACTAATATCCCTCAGTAGGGACTTGTTATTTCCTGTTCAACTTTTAATTCTCACCAGTTGAAACCTGCCTCTCACTACTTACTAAAAGAAGTGAGTAGGGTTGCAAAATTCCAGCAACTTTCCCAAAATGCCTTGGTTTTCCAGAAATCCAGGTTGGAGCGTTCCCAGATTTCCTGCTTATTCCCTCCTGCTAATTCCCCCGTCTCCCCTTGACTGATCGCTTCCTTCTCTTGAGTCTAAATAAATTGATGAGCAACCAATTAGAGCTGTGTTCAGGCCTGCCGCTCCCATTCATCATCCTGTGGCATTGCTCACCCCCCTCCAACAGGGGCTTGTCTCCAAACAGATGTTCCTGTTTCCAACTCTCCTCTGTGGACCGTAGCTCACACCTAACAACCCCTCTGGACCGGTAGGGATTCAGGGAGAATAATTCAGAAGCCCAGGAAACATAGCAAACCACCACACAGAAATAAAGAAATGCTGATGATGATATTATAATGCTGCAGATGGTGCTGTGGATTGTGGAGTTTATTTGTGTTAAAGGGATAAATCACTCAAAAACTATGTTTTAGTTTTTTGTTCATTAGTCCAATCCCCAAAAATGTTGCATGTCAGCAGTCAAGTTTTCAAGACACAGAGCAGTGCAGCACACACACTGTAACGATAATGCATGTTTTGAGTGATCTATCCCTTTAATAGTGACCAGGAGGCAGTGGTGCACCGCCAGTGGGAAGTGTTTATATGTGATTTGGGGTTGTGTGCAACAGAAGAGGAGTGTGATGCAAAAGTCTTGTTTGTGAGAGAGAGATCTAAAAATGTTGAAAAACCATAGATGGTGCTGTTGTCTGTCATTTCACAGAATATACCCAGAGACTCAAACAGACAGGAAGTCGGTTTCACATTTATTTCTGAGCTCATATCGGCATTGGCTCAAACTAAATAACCTTTTATGATGCACAATCCTTCTAAATAAGATGTCTACATTTCAGGTAAAGAATAAGTTCTGTCTTAGCCTGAAATTCAGAACCTGTTTTGCTAACATTCTACTCCTTGTACTCTGTGTCAAGTTTAGCATGGCAAGGAGTGGCAAGGAGTGGAATGATAACTCAAACAGACTGGTACCCAGGCTAGTCCTGTCTATGCTCATAGAAGACTCTAGTCCACAGATTGGAAAGAAATGTGGAACTAAAGTTTCTTGCGCCGTTGTTGTTTTCAGGAGGCCTTTGGGGACGTGACAGACAGGAGGAAGCTCAGGACCCAGTTAAGATGTAAGGACTTCAAGTGGTACCTGGAGAACATCTATCCTGATATCCACGTCCCTGAGGACAGGCCTGGGATGTTTGGAATGGTGAGGAGAATGCTGCCATTTTGACTCCAGGGATGCATTCATTATGCAGACTGAAACGGACTGAAACTACCTGAACTTGTCCAATAAGAAAAGCTTGTTATCGTTTTCCTATACTACGGTGTGCCCTAATGAATCTCACATTGGCACCACATTAACCTATTTTTATTAAAGGGATAGTGCACTCAAATGTCAGTTATCATAGACAATGTGAATGATCTTTCTCTTGACTCCCCACACTCATAGCTGTACTCTAACAATGGAATCTGCATGTTGTTTCCCTCTAGCTGAAGAACAGAGGCATGTCTAGCTACTGCTTTGACTACAACCCTCCTGACGACAATAACCTGGTGGGCCACCGGATCATCCTCTACACCTGTCATGGCATGGGACAAAACCAGGTAGCTAAAACTCCATCTTTACTCTCTATGTCCTTCATTTAAAACCAGGTAGATATAACTCCATCTTTACTCTCTATGTCCTTCATTTAAAACCAGGTAGATATAACTCCCATCTTTACTCTCTATGTCCTTCATTTAAATCCAGGTAGCTATAACTCCATCTTTACTCTCTATGTCCTTCATTTAAAACCCGGTAGATATAACTCCCATCTTTACTCTCTATGTCCTTCATTTAAATCCAGGTAGCTATAACTCCATCTTTACTCTCTATGTCCTTCATTTAAAACCCGGTAGATATAACTCCATCTTTACTCTCTATGTCCTTCATTTAAAACCCTACAACTCATCCAGAACGCTGCAGCCTGTCTGGTGTTCAACCTTCCCAAGTTCTCTCACGTCACCCCGCTCCTCCGCACACTCCACTGGCTTCCAGTTGAAGCTCGCATCTGCTACAAGACCATGGTGCTTGCCTACGGAGCTGTGATATATATATATATATATATATATATAAAACAAATGAAAATTTAAAATATACTCTAGAAACAAAAAACAAAACATTTGAAAATATTAAAAAAATATATATATATTGTAAATATTGTAAAGTGGTTATCCCACTGGCTATCATAAGGTGAATGCACCAATTTGTAAGTCGCTCTGGATAAGAGCATCTGCTAAATTACGTAAATGTAAATGTAAAACCAGGTAGCTATAACTCCACCTTTACTCTCTATGTCCTTCATTTAAAACCAGGTAGATATAACTCCACCTTTACTCTCTATGTCCTTCATTTAAAACCAGGTAGATATAACTGCACCTTTACTCTCTATGTCCTTCATTTAAAACCAGGTAGATAAAACTCCACCTTTACTCTCTATGTCCTTCATTTAAAACCAGGTAGATATAACTGCACCTTTACTCTCTATGTCCTTCATTTAAAACCAGGTAGATATAACTCCACCTTTACTCTCTATGTCCTTCATTTAAAACCAGGTAGATAAAACTCCACCTTTACTCTCTATGTCCTTCATTTAAAACCAGGTAGATATAACTGCACCTTTACTCTCTATGTCCTTCATTTAAAACCAGGTAGATATAACTGCACCTTTACTCTCTATGTCCTTCATTTAAAACCAGGTAGATAAAACTCCACCTTTACTCTCTATGTCCTTCATTTAAAACCAGGTAGATAAAACTCCACCTTTACTCTCTATGTCCTTCATTTAGTAGTGGTCCATACACTTGTATGCTATCTTATTTTGTTTTCAGGACTGCAGTGATTGTTGTCTTGTGTTCTTAGCATTGATGTTACCTTGAACTGTGCTTAGAATGCCCCCCCAATAGCCTTGACATGGCCTAGTGGTTATTTGGCTTTTGACTGGGCCTGGCAGAGTGTTTGTCTCATGGCTTCAGATTATAATTTACATTGACAAGTATAAAATTGCTTTGTGAATTTGGACCGAAAGGATAGTGAAGAAAGCAGGTACCATCGCGCTCAACCTTAAACTGAAATAGTATTTGTTTGGTGTGTTAAACTAATAAACATCATTTTTTGCACCCAAAGGATAAAAAGAGAGTATTGTACAAAAGTTATATCCAGTGTGGTCTGCAGTGGTCTACATTGAGCCCCTTAAAAGTTGGCATTGTTATTTCAGCACCCCTATGTATCCACTGTGGTGCCCTACTTTGTACTGGCAACTGAAATGGACACAACAAAAACTCACACACACCACACAGCCCACATTGCCCACACTCTGCTGGTCTCACCCTGCTGGTCTCACTCTGCTGGTCTCACTCTGCTGGTCTCACCCTGCTGGTCTCACCTGCTGCAGTTCTTTGAGTACTCCAGTGAGAGAAGTGAGATCCGTTATAACACCAGGGAGCCAGCAGGGTGCGCTGCGGGGGACGCCGTCTCCACCTACCTGACCGTGCACCTGTGCAAGAAACCCCGGCAGCCTGTACCACAGGACCAGAAGTTTGTCCTCAGAGAGGTGAGGGGGAAGGGGACTATGCATCCTAAATGGTAACCTATTCCCTATATACAAGGGCCCTGGTCAAAATGGCACCCTATTTTCTACACTGTATAGACAATAGGGTATAATTTGGGATGCAGCCAAGAGCTTGTCTTCAAGTGAATGAGGTGGATGGGGAGGATGGGATGGAGGCAGGGAGGGGAAGAATGGGAATATTTGGAGGGAAATGCTAACTTTAACGACAAGGAAGTGGGGCAGGAAAACAGGGAGCAGAGCAAGGGGTTTGGGGGGAGGGTTGGGGATGGGGGAGGTTTTATTAACAGAAAGGGGGGGGTAGAGTGAGACTGTGGGTCAGAGAGAAAAAGGGTGGCTTAGAAAGAGGGTCAGTGGTGGCTTGTGGGCTGAGAAATAAGAGGACAGGCTCATTGTAATGGAATCAATGTAAGGGTATCAAACACATGGAAACCATATGTTTGATGTGTTTGATACCGTTCCATTCAGCCATTACAATGAACCAGTCCTCCTATATCTCCGCCCACCAGCCTCCTCTGAAGGGGATAGAGAAAAGAGTGGAGTGGGGAGTGGAAAACCCAGAGGAACACATGGACCAATACAGTAGTACGGGTGTAGCTAAATGTTGGTATGTTGGTTTTCACTAAGCACTCGTGTTCTGTCTGTTCTGTTGCGTTTCTTGTCGGAGCGGCCTCGAGGCCTTCAGAGCATGCTCAAAGGAAATCTTTGACAAACACTGACATTAAGCCCTCCCCTCTCAGCTCTCTCTCTCTCTCTCTCTCTCTCTCTCTCTCTCTCTCTCTCTCTCTCTCTCTCTCTCTCTCTCTCTCTCTCTCTCTCTCTCTCTCTCTCTCTCTCTCTCTCTCTCTCTCTCTCTCTCTCTCTCTCTCTCTCTCTCTCTCAGTTCTCAAATGTTCACACTCTGTCAGTGCTCTCTCTCAGCATTCTCATAAATGTCCCTCTCTCTCTCCCCCCTCTGTCTGTCTGTCTCTCTCTCTCTCTCTCTCGCTCGCTCTCTGACACCCACCAGTGCCTTAGCCTCCACAGACTCCAACTACCCTCAGATACAGAATCATCCGGGTATCACTTTAGTAAATCAAATCCCCCTAGTCTTTCTATGGAGTAGAGGTTACATAATCAAATAATGTATTCTGGATAGCTTTGATGTAGCGGTTTGTACATAGTGGATCATAGAACATTGAGGTAGCCTATTGTCTGGGTGTGCATACTTGGTTGTTTAGTATATGTGTTCAGTGTAGCCAGACATCTTACAGTTTTTCTCCATTGGTTTGGCTCATTTCTTGAAACAGAAATTACATTCTCAAAACTCTAAGATCATTTGGCAAAACAGTCTTACAGTTCAGCACAACACTATAGCTCACTTGCAAAAGCTCATATCTCTCCTAAAACTGTTCACTCATGCTTCAAAACTAAATTCCTTTCCCATATAAGGAGTCAGTGCCACGAAAATGGCAAAGATCCTTCTCAATTGCTTTGGCTCATTTCTTGAAACAGACCGGACGTTCTCAACACTCTTGGTGCTTTAGCCAAAATAACGTGGATGGTTCGGCACAACACCATGGTTCACCTGCAAAAGCTCATACCTCTCCCAAAACAGTTCACGCATGTGTCAAAACTAAATTTCCTTCTCATTTAAATAGTCAGTGCCCCCCAAAATGCTTCGTCCCTTTGGCATTGTGTAAGCACTGCAAGTCAAAATGTTTAGATGTTTTGTCACTATGGCAGAGGACCATTGAAATATCCCTCATGTCCACCTTTCAGTCTTAGCCCAGTCCTTCATTGACAATGGTTACTGTACTGTTTTTTGTCTAGCTAACAGAATACAATTGTGTATAAAACTGAAAAAATAAATAGGATTTTAGGGTAAGAGTAGCCTCCAAGGTTTGACATCACACATTGCACTCATACTGCCAAGGAAATTGTAACCATTATCATTCACACACATAAAGTAACTTCCATACATCAGAGTAAAAGAAAATGTATACAGCATAATATACTGTAATATAAACACACAAACAAAAAACAATGAAAATTATATGCAGCCTACAGTGCTGTAAATAAAGCTGGAGTTTCACAACTAACAGTTCTTCACTGGTCGCTGTCCTCACCCCCTGGCCATCCACACGCTGCTGTCTGTCTGGCCACAGATTCTCGTCCACATCACAGCGTATATTCTCCTTGCGATGCAACGAGGGAAGAAACGGCGTGCATGTCGCAACCATCCCCTACACTGATCTCCTGTAATATCCTCACACGCAGCGTCCATTGCATGGAGCAGGGACCTCTGATCTTGAGCCCGATGCTCATACACTCTCCACCTCCAAGCGGAGAAATACTCCTCAATAGGATTGAGGAAAGGAGAGTAAGGTGGTAGGAACACCATGACCATCCTTGGATGAGTAGTGAACCAGGCCCTGATGAGCGGGCCACGGTGGAAATTCACATTGTCCCATACAATGACATATTGTGGTAGGTGAGGCCCTACGAGACCGCTCTCATTTTCAGGGATCAAATCAACATGAAGGCGGTCCAAGAAGATGAGGAGCTTCTGTGTATTGTATGGGCCAAGACTGGGGATGTGAGTGGCCACACCATTCTCCGATATGGCAGCACACATAGTTATATTGCCCTCGCTGGCCTGGGACATCCACCATGGCCCGGTGGCTACAATATTACGGCCACGTCTTGGCCCTTGGCCAGGTTGAAGCCAGCTTCATCCACAAACACGAGGATGTGATGGGTTCAGTTTCCTTCCAAGCCATTATTCTCTACAATAGCGTTAAAAAAGAAAACATCAAATCAGTCATACAGAAGAGTCATACACTACAGTTACAGACAATTACATAGGAATGTTCTATGTTCTCCACAAGTTCAATATACTACTGGCCACTACTCCAGTGGTTCCAAACCTGGGGTACATGTACCCCTATGCAGAGGTACTACAGGGGGTATTTGACAGAAAGGGGAGGGGGAAATCATCAATGACTAGACTTACTGAAATGTTACAGTAAAACCCACAGTATTAGATAGATTTACATGGGAGGCACTAATTGCAGCTCTTTGACCCCTTTTCTTATTGTATGTTATATTCTTCAAAATAAGGATTATAATGATAATTGCATCATACAGTAAGCTGCAGTTTTTAGGCGAAATGTTGAAGTCAGATAAATCAAATACTTCCATACCTGGATTACCTGGATACACAAATCAGGTAAAGTGGGTACTGAAGCCAAAAAAAGTTTGGGAACCACTGCTTAATTGTAAAAATGTTATAATGATGGACAACCAGTAACTGACTTACATGTACATACTGGTACCGCAGCTCTTTCACTCTATCAGAGTTCCTCTCAAATGGTACCCTGTAAATTTGCTTCATTGTCATCTGATGCTTCTTCAATATCCGGTCTATTGTGGAGATGCTTATAGAGTTGACATTTTGGAATATGGCATTGTCTTGTAGGATTGCAGCGCGGATCTGTCCCAATGTGATGGCATTATTTGCCATCACCATGTTACAGATCTCTTGTTCTTGTTGTTCATTGAGAAGTTTTCCTCTGCCACCTGTGCAAGGTTGTCGTCCAATCCTAGATATAGAAGTCAAAGGACAACACTCCATTCGTAATGTATACCTTATGTATTCCTTACAGAATGAGTTACCTATGTAATTGTATTGTTGTTTTACTTACAGTAACTTTACCACAATTCTAATGCATCACTGCACAGTGACTGGAATACTACTGTAAACTGTATCATCAATACTGTAGAAAATAAACTATTCCATCGTTTATTTTCTCCAATGTTTTTTCTTGTCATTTTAGTATCATAACATCCCATTGAGGTAAGATATTACTGTAGGCCTATCACACACACACACTAAATGAATAGGTAAATATGTAAATAAATATATTTCTTGCTCTATGCACAGTGTCCTGTCCTATACAACATATAATTCCATCATTGACTGACTACATACCTGTTTTCCCTGCGAAAGGTTTGGATGATGGAGGAGACTGTTGAGCGAGGCACATTAGGCTGCACTCGCGACCTGCCTCCGCCATTGTGAGGCCATGGTTGATGACATGGTCTATAATTGTGGCCCGAATCATCCGGGGACAGCATGGTGTCTTCGTGCTCCTCGGCCTCTTCCCCCTATTCCACCACCACGCACCCTTACTCCTCCTCCTCCTCTTCTTCTTCTTCCTCTTCCTCGAGCAGGCAGTTGCCCTTGTTCATTTACTTGGCCAGGTGCCTCCATGTTCAGAAATTGTACTGGTCCTGCATGGTCAAGCTCTTTACATACATGTTTGGCAGCATTCACAGTCATGGACAGCACCTGTCAGGTAACTAAACATACTGTTTGATTGGTCATCTGAGATGTGTGAAACTCCTCCTTCGTTAGTCAAGTTCTAGTTTCACCTGACTGTCAATTGCTGTAATAAATTTATCAAATGTTCCAAGGGATTCATATATGGTATTCATGGTATTATGTTCTTGACTAATTTTGACAATTGAACAGACTATTGTGCATGTGATGACTTATACAATGAAATGACGCTGACACGTTTTGGAGCGAACAACCATTAGACTGAGAATCAACAATCAGTTTAGATCAACAAGATCTATTCACTTGGAAATTGTGCTAAATGTAGGCTACCTGTACTTAATCATTTGCAAAGATGTACTGAGACATTGAGACATGTACTTAGACATTTGCAATTTGATGAAATGAATGAGAAATTCAATTCTGTTGTGAACAATTGCCAAGTGGTTTGGAGGTTTGTCCATGTAGTTTTGAGAATGTAATTTCTGTTTCAAGAAATGAGCCAAACCAATGGAGAAAAACTGTAATACAGTGTGGAGAACAAGTATTTGATACAATGGCGATTTTGCAGGTTTTCCTACTTACAAAGCATGTAGAGGTCTGTACTTTTTATCATAGGTACACTTCAACTGTGAGAGACGGAATCTAAATCTATCAAAAATCCAGAAAATCACATTGTATGATTTTGAAGTAATTAATTTGCATTTTATTGCATGACATAAGTATTTGATCACCTACCAACCAGTAAGAATTCCGGCTCTCACAGACCTGTTAGTTTTTCTTTAAGAAGCCCTCCTGTTCTCCACTCATTATCTGTATTAACTGCACCTGTTTGAACTCGTTACCTGTATAAAAGACACCTGTCCACACACTCAATCAAACAGACTCCAACCTCTCCACAATGGCCAAGACCAGAGAGCTGTGTAAGGACATCAGGGATAAAATTGTAGACCTGCACAAGGCTGGGATGGGCTACAGGACAATAGGCAAGCAGCTTGGTGAGAAGGCAACAACTGTTGGCGCAATTATTAGAAAATGGAAGAAGTTCAAGATGACGGTCAATCACCCTCGGTCTGGGGCTCCATGCAAGATCTCACCTCGTGGGGCATCAATGATCATGAGGAAGGTGAGGGATCAGCCCAGAACTACACGGCAGGACCTGGTCAATGACCTGAAGAGAGCTGGGACCACAGTCTCAAAGAAAACCATTAGTAACACACTACGCCGTCATGGATTAAAATCCTGCAGCACACACAGGGTCCCCCTGCTCAAGCCAGCGCATGTCCAGGCCCGTCTGAAGTTTGCCAATGACCATCTGGATGATCCAGAGGAGGAATGGGAGATGGTCATGTGGTCTGATGAGACAAAAATAGAGCTTTTTGGTCTAAACTCCACTCGCCGTGTTTGGAGGAAGAAGAAGGATGAGTACAACCCCAAGAACACCATCCCAACCGTGAAGCATGGAGGTGAAAACATCATTCTTTGGGGATGCTTTTCTGCAAAGGGGACAGGACGACTGCACCGCATTGAGGGGAGGATGGATGGGGCCATGTATCGCGAGATCTTGGCCAACAACCTCCTTCCCTCAGTAAGAGCATTGAAGATGGGTCGTGGCTGGGCATTCCAGCATGACAACGACCCGAAACACACAGCCAGGGTAAGAAGCATCTCAAGGTCCTGGAGTGGCCTAGCCAGTGTCCAGACCTGAACCCAATAGAAAATCTTTGGAGGGAGCTGAAAGTCCATATTGCCCAGCGACAGCCCCGAAACCTGAAGGATCTGGAGAAGGTCTGTATGGAGGAGTGGGCCAAAATCCCTGCTGCAGTGTGTGCAAACCTGGTCAAGACCTACAGGAAACGTATGATCTCTGTAATTGCAAACAAAGGTTTCTGTACCAAATATTAAGTTCTGCTTTTCTGATGTATCAAATACTTATGTCATGCAATAAAATGCAAATGTATTACTTAAAAATCATACAATGTGATTTTCTGGATTTTTGTTTTAGATTCCGTCTCTCACAGTTGAAGTGTACCTATGATAGAAATTACAGACCTCTACATGCTTTGTAAGTAGGAAAACCTGCAAAATCGGCAGTGTATCAAATACTTGTTCTCCCCACTGTAGCTGGAGATAAAGCATTATATCTAAATGTAAATGGAGAGAGGGAGGGATGGAGGGATGGAGGGAGGGAGGGAGGGAGGGAGCGACAGAAGGCGGGAGACAATTTCTTGGCCCTCTCCATATTCAAACATGAGGATTTACTATGATATTGCTGTTTTCACACTGCACTGCTCCCATCTCTGTAATGTATGTATGTAGTCTCTTGTGTTCCTGGATGTAGTCTACACACCAGTGGTTCACAACTCCACTCCTCCAGGGCTGTATCCAGTCCTACTGGTGTTAATATCCCAATGGTGCTTATTTGTCATTGAGTCCACACACTTGGTAGCTCAGGTAGATATTAGCTGGTTAGAAAACAAGGATGAAGACCAGTATTAGGTAATAGGCCTTAAGACAAGGACAGTGCTTCCCTACTCTATACTAGTGGTCCATTTGGTCTGTCTTGTAAAATAGACTGTATTTCAATAACCTGTATGAATAAAGGTGACATGTTATAAATAACTCCTCTCCAATAGGACGGCACCCTCTACCACATGATGACCCAGAAGTGTGTCCAGGCTGTGGACAAGACGGACAATGGCAGCCCTGCCCCCGCCCTGCGGCCCTGCTCGGACCACGCCAACCAGAAGTGGTTCTTTGAGGAGAGGGGGGCGTAGTGGAGCGGGCCAGACGAAATCTCTATCTCTGGGGTGGAGGGCCAACCAAACCCCTATCCTGTGGTGGAGGGAGAGGGAGAGGGAGAGGGAGTGGGTGAGGGAGAGGGAGCGAGAGAGGGAGTGGAGGAGGGAGAGGGAGTGGAGGAGGGAGAGGGAGTGGGTGAGGGAGAGGGAGAGGGAGAGGGAGAGGGAGAGGGAGAGGGAGAGGGAGCGAGAGAGGGAGTGGAGGAGGGTGAGGGAGCGGGCTGGAGGCCCCAAGACCCATACTCAGGTCCAGTGTCCCTATGCTGTGGAGATAGCCTGGGTCATATTCACTAGGAACTAAACAGAAATGTTGTTGCCGAAACGGGGAGGTACTATTTGAACTAGTCCAATTGGAATCACTCATTTTCGTTTTCTGTTGCACACCGTTTTGAATCGTTGTGCCCTAATGAATATGATCCTGGTCAGGCAAAGGACGAACCACTATCTCACCTCCTGTATCTATGCACAACCGTGTGCTTGCTCGACAATGTTTGATATTTGATATTAACACATACCACATATCTACTTCTCCAATCTTTTTTTTTTTTTCTTTTTTTGTGTGAAAACCTGGGAGACAGATGATGTTGGAATGGATTGGGATATTTTTAACACATTTTTACATTTTAGTCATTTAGCAGACACTCTTATCCAGAGCGACTTACAGTTAGTGAGTGCATACATTATTTTTTTTCAGCCCCCCGTGGAAATCAAACCCACAACCCTGGCGTTGCAAACGCCATGCTCTACCAACTGAGCTACATCCCTGCCGGCCATTCCCTCCCCTACCCTGGAAGACGCTGGGCCAATTGTGCGCCACCCCATGGGTCACATCCAGTCTATAGTGTGAGATTTAATGTCAACCGGTGCAATTGTTCATGCTGGTATTTACATTTACATTTTTGTCATTTAGCAGACTGCTCTTATCCAGATTTGTTCTTGTTTTTCATTGGTTAAGGGCTGTGTCCACTCACTCCACTGGGTTAACACCCATTTGAGGAAGAGGGGTACACCCATAGAGAATGATAGAGGCCTCTAGTGGCCAAAAGGCGTATTTGCATGGGCAACACCATTGAGGGCTTCAACCATTTTAATGTATTCAACTGGGTGGGACTTCCAACTTCATTGGCTGTTGGTGACCCTGTTGGAGTCAGCAAATCGTTAAGAAGCAAATATACTACTTCAAAATGTAGATTGCCTCAATGGCACTCCACCCTGCCCAGAAGCTATAATGGCACAGATTAAAAGATGAGTCCTCTGTCTATCTCTATGGGTGCACCAAGGTTCATACCGCCTATCTGTTCATCTGACTGAACGCCACTCCTGCTTTTTGTTTTCACTTTCATCGTTTACCCTTTTCCCTTCTCTTGAACCCAGGACCACTTTGCCACTGGTAGTGGATGTTTTTGGCATTGCAGTGACCTGAATCTTGACAGAGTGACAGTATGTACTTGCATTACATTGCAGCTCTATCTCAGACTCAACCTCTAGAGGGAGCCAAAGCTTCCATCTTGTGTGCTGATCTTTTTCCCACTCCAACCACTATGTTCTCAGCTCAGTGATGTGTGTGCATGGTTCATTTTCAGGTATTTCAATATTTATGGGAGCCATTTCTTTGTTTTATACATCTGTATCTTTTTATAAGTGCTAACTACTATAACAGGGGAGGACAGCTCATAATAATAGCTGGGATGAAGCAAATGGAATGGCATCAAACACATGGAAACCACGTTTTTGATGTATTTGATACCATTCCACCTGTTCCACTCCAGCCATTACCATGAGCCCAACCTGTGATGAGAATGAGAACACATAGTACCTCTTTAGTCACTCAACTACTGATAGGAGAAACTCCAGACATATTTAGTTGTGTTCATGAATCACAATAATGAACAGCCTGTTATAAACTCAGCAAAAAAATAAACATCCTCTCACTGTCAACTGCATTTATTTTCAGCAAACTTAACATGTGTACATATTTGTATGAACATAACAAGATTCAACAACTGAGAGTGGGGGGGGGGGGGTGGGTCAAAAGTAACAGTGAGTATCTGGTGTGGCCACCAGCTGCATTAAGTACTGCAGTGCATCTCCTCCTCATGGACTGCACCAGATTTGCTAGTTCTTGCTGTGAGATGTTATCCCACTCTTCCACCAAGGCACCTGCAAGTTCCCGGACATTTCTGGGGGGAATAGCCCTAGCCCTCACCCTCCGATCCAACAGGTCCCAGACGTGCTCAATGGGATTGAGATCCGGGCTCTTCGCTGGCCATGGCAGAACACTGACATTCCTGTCTTGCAGGAAATCACGCACAGAACGAGCAGTATGGCTGGTGGCATTGTCATGCTGGAGGGTCATGTCAGGATGAGCCTGCAGGAAGGGTACCACATGAGGGAGGAGGATGTCTTCCCTGTAACGCACAGCGTTAAGATTGCCTGCAATGACAACAAGCTCAGTCCGATGATGCTGTGACACACCGCCCTAGACGTTAAACGCGAATCCGACCATCACCCCTGGTGAGACAAAACCGCAACTCGTCAGTGAAGAGCACTTTTTGCCAGTCCTGTCTGGTCCGGTGGGTTTGTGCCCATAGGCGACGTTGTTGCTGGTGAGGACCTGCCTTACAACAGGCCTACAAGCCCTCAGTCCAGCCTCTCTCAGCCTATTGCGGACAGTCTGAGCACTGATGGAGGGATTGTGCGTTCCTGGTGTAACTCGGGCAGTTGTTGTTGCCATCCTGTACTTGTCCCGCAGGTGTGATGTTCGGATGTACCGATCCTGTGCAGGTGTTGTTACACATGGTCTGCCACTGCGAGGACAATCACTGTCCGTCCTGTCTCCCTGTAGCACTGTCTTAGGCGTCTCACAGTACAAACATTGCAATTTATTGCCCTGGCCACATCTGTAGTCCTCATGCCTAAGGCACGTTCACGCAGATGAGCAGGGACCCAGAGCATCTTTCTTTTGGTGTTTTTCAGAGTCAGTAGAAAGGCCACTTTAGTGTCCTAAGTTTTCATAACTGTGACCTTAATTGCCTACCGTCTGTAAGCTGTTAGTGTCTTAACGACCGTTCCACAGGTGCATGTTCATTAATTGTTTATGGTTAATTGAACAAGCATGGGAAACAGTGTTTAAACCCTTTACAATGAAGATCTGTGAAGTTATTTGGATTTTTACAAATTATCTTTGAAAGACAGGGTCCTGAAAAAGGGAAGTTTCTTTTTTTGCTGAGTTTATTCATTGAAGTGCCCTTTAATATAGACCACATGGAGAATTAAATAAATCTGAGAGAAAAAAAGGCTAAAGTGTGAAAATTAAGCATTTTGACATGTCCATCCTTCAACCCTGTGTCACTTCTAGGAAGATTTTAACCCTAATTAATCCCAAAATTTCTCCACCATCACTGTAAAGCCCTAGTTATTTTCTTGCTTTGACAAAGTCATTTCTGAATATTATTATTTATTAGTGATTCATTTAGGTCTGTCCCTCATTTTAAGGTCAACCCTGTTTTACTATGGTGAAACTATTTATTCAAAAGAAACATTGATCATCTAATAGTCAAATCATAGAGGAAAAAGCTGGTTCTACTATTTTTGGCAAATTTCTGGTGTTTAGTGGTGGAAAACTGAGTGGGTCGATAATAAAACGATTATCAACCCTGTTTTGTGAAGCTTGCATTCAATTGCCACTCCCTGTTGCACACAACAAGCTTTCATTCCCCCTGTCACAACGGGATTTATGGTGATTTATTAAGACATCGTTAACCTTGTTACGGTCAACCCTGTTACTTTATTTGCCACTTAATAGGTACTTACTATAGTATTTTTTTATTTAACCTCTTAAGATGGGAAAATGTGTTTATTAAGTTCAACATGTGCTCTTTATGACAGAATGTTAAAATTAGGTGAAATCAAAAAGGCACCGAATTGGTGGAATGACCCAAGAATAAACGTATCTATACTGTGTCTGTTCATTTCATTACATTCATGTTTATTTCAAATTATATATTTACCCAGTTTGTTTACTTAATTATGAATCATCGTTAATGTCAGAGAGGATTAATATTGTTATTAATTGAGAAATTAGTAAAAAGATCCACTTGACTCTATTTATTGCAACTGCAACAACAAATAGGACAGCGATTGTTGACAATGAATAAGAAACGATCCTTTAGGCCATCAATTGGGCCATTTTACCCTGAAAAAGTGCCTTACTGATGCAAAAAGAGATATCAAAAGAGATTAAGGACAAAATATACCCCCTTATTCCCTATAGTTATAGTGCATAAGGTGTCATATGAGAAATTGCCTATGTGTATGAAAGATTGATCTCTTATGCAAGGAGATTGTGACCAATTGTGGATGAATGGAATACTGTCTTGATCCCTATTTAGCCTAGGAGTGTGGATGTGTGGTCACACAGTTGCTGCATTTAGGTGGATGTTGGGTACACAGCGGTGACACACACCCACACACATACAGTATCTTTCTGACAGGTCATAGAATAGGGCGGCGCTTCTCTATCATTGTACGTCATAAAGTGGGATGTTCTGCTAGCTGTCCAGTATGGGACACAGTACTCTGGATGCATCCCACATGGCACCCTATTCCCTATTGTGGCAAAGAAGGGGGCAGAGTGTTAAATGGCAGAATGTGAGGGCAGAACTAATAAACGGGCTCTGCCCTCTCACTAAAATGGCCAGCCCAACAAGAACTACAGATCACAAAATGGCAGACCGCCAAAAACGACAATTGGAGGTGTACCTGTGGATGTATTTCAAGGCCTACCTTCAAACTCAGTGCCTCTTTGCTTGACATCATGGCATGCTCCTGATGAGGTGGCGGATGGTCTCCTGAGGGATCTCCTCCCAGACCTGGACTAAAGCATCCGCCAACTCCTGGACAGTCTGTGGTGCAACGTGGCGTTGGTGGATGGAGCGAGACATGATGTCCCAGATGTGCTCAATTGGATTCAGGTCTGGGGAACGGGCGGGCCAGTCCATAGCATCAATGCCTTCCTCTTGCAGGAACTGCTGACACACTCCAGCCACAAGGTCTAGCATTGTCTTGCATCAGGAGGAACCCAGGGCCAACCGCACCAGCATATGGTCTCACAAGGGGTCTGAGGATCTCATCTCGGTACCTAATGGCAGTCAGGCTACCTCTGGCGAGCACATGGAGGGCTGTGCGGCTCCCCAAAGAAATGCCACCCCACACCATGACTGACCCACTGCCAAACCGGTCATGCTGGAGGATGTTGCAGGCAGCAGAACGTTCTCCACGGCGTCTCCAGACTCTGTCACATCTGTCACGTGCTCAGTGTGAACCTGCTTTCATCTGTGAAGAGCACAGGGCGCCAGTGGCGAATTTGCCAATCTTGGTGTTCTCTGGCAAATGCCAAACGTCCTGCACGGTGTTGGGCTGTAAGCACAACCCCCACCTGTGGACGTCGGGCCCTCATACCACGCTCATGGAGTCTGTTTCTGACCGTTTGAGCAGACACATGCACATTTGTGGCCTGCTGGAGGTCATTTTGCAGGGCTCTGGCAGTGCTCCTCCTTGCACAAAGGCGGAGGTAGCAGTCCTGCTGCTGGGTTGTTGCCATCCTACAGCCTCCTCCACGTCTCCTGATGTACTGGCCTGTCTCCTGGTAGCGCCTCCATGCTCTGGACACTACGCTGACAGACACAGCAAACCTTCTTGCCACAGCTCGCATTGATGTGCCATCCTGGATGAGCTGCACTACCTGAGCCACTTGTGTGGGTTGTAGACTCCGTCTCATGCTACCACTAGAGTGAAAGCACCGCCAGCATTCAAAAGTGACCAAAACATCAGCCAGGAAGCATAGGAACTGAGAAGTGGTCTGTAGTCACCACCTGCAAAACCAGTCCTTTATTGGGGGTGTCTTGCTAATTGCCTATAATTTCCACCTGTTGTCAATTCCATTTGCACAACAGCATGTGAAATGTATTGTCAATCAGTGTTGCTTCCTAAGTGGACAGAAGTGTGATTGACTTGGAGTTACATTGTGTTGTTTAAGTGTTCCCTTTATTTTTTTGAGCAGTGTATTTTTAAATTTCAGATGCCTATGTATGTACTCTGCTGTGTGCTGACGCAGGTATTCTCTAGCACTTCATATTTTATTTGAGTAACTACACACATCATTTTAATTTTTCATGTTTGTTCCCTTTGCCATATATGACTCATGCACCCCAGTGATAATAATATAGACTGATGCTGGTGGATCCATTCCTGTCATCCTCTTTCCGAGATAGATAGTGAGAGAGCGAGCATTCTGTTCAAACCATATCTGATTGGTTTTAACACCAGCTGCTGTGTGAGATGGCAAAATGTCAAGCTCACGCCAAGTCCCTCTGTTCCCCCTGTGCCTCAGCAATGCCCTGCAGTCTTCCTCAATTACTCATTCATGAAGCTCCGCTGTTTGATATTTCATAGGGTGCCTGCGTGGGCCTCCTTTGTGTGGTGTCATCTGCCTAGGCTGGCTCTCTGGGGAGGTGAGCGGAAAGGAAGGGGATTAGAACATTAGAGTTAGAGCTGTGTTCCCTGTCTCTCCTCTCACAGAAACACTGAAGGGAACTAGCTGGGGCCTGTTCAGGAAGGCTGGAATGTTCCTTAGTGTTGCAAAATGTGACATCATACACCAATATTTAACAAAGATGTGATTTTTTTCTACAACATTTTTTTGCAACATTTCGGGAAATGTCAGTCTTCTGAACGCACCCCTAGAGTCAAGCTGCTGGCGCTCTCTCATAATGACACGCTCTCAGAAGAACTAGCTGGAACCACTCACATTCTGACAGGTGCTAATGCTGCCGAGACGTCAATCTGCTTAAGCTAAAGATCAGCGCTGAGTATTTTTGCCATTTTTAACAATGTATGGAATATGTCATGCTAAAATTCAGCGTTCCCAGAAATATCATGAATATGTTAACATGGAAAGACAACATTCTCCAGGAAAATAATATATTCTTATGTATAACAGTGATATATAGTAATATGAAAACTGTACATTGAGGCAACAAGCCTTCCACAGTAACCCACATCATATGCATATGTCCCTTGATCATGTAAATCACACTCCCTACAGTACAACTCCTTAGAGAAGCTAAGACTCATTCCGTATTATTCTGTACGTAAATCCGGGACAGTCAAATTAGTATGATATGTTACATTTGGTATGGTTACATAAGACAGAAGGTTACTTAATGCAAAAACGAAAGGAGGGTGGTTGGTTCGAATCTCATCATGGACAACTTTAGATAATTAGCAACTTTTCAACTACGTACTAGTTTTTAGCTACTTTGCAACTACTTAGCATGTTAGCTAACCTTTCCCCTAACCTTAACCCTTTTAGATAATCCTAACCTTAACCCTTTTAGCTAACCCTTCCCCTAACCCTAACCCTTTAAAACTCCTAACAGTGCTTGACTGGGGAGCTGAGTACCGGCACCTCAAATGTTCTACCGCTTGAGCTCCTGTTCCTCTTATAGAATATTAATTGAAAAGTATTGTGGAGCTCCTGCACCTAAATGTAAACAGTACCGTCACCCAAAATTAGTACTGGCACCTATATGAGTCCAAGTCAAGCACTGACTCCTAAACTTAACCTAACCTTAACCCTAACCCCTAGCCTAGCTAACATTAGCGAGCTAGCTAACGTTAGCCACCTAACTAGAATTCGCAACATATCATACATTTTTCAAATTTGTAACATATCTTAACAATAATATGAAATGCTCTGAGACCATGTTGCAGAGGGAGAAACCATAGGAGGGTTCAGTGTGAAACATAGCCTATCACAGGAGGCTGCTGAGGGGAGCACAGCTCATAATAATGTCTGGTACGGAGCAAATGGAATGGCATCAAACACCTGGAAACCATGTGTTTGATACCATTCCACCTATTCCGCTCCATCCATTACCATTAGCCCGTGCTCCCCAATTAAGGTGCCATCTAATTACTATCTGCAGATTAGGAATTAGGAAAGTGATCACATAACTAATTGATCAAAGATGATCACGTACATAGAAGGGATTTATATTTTCCCGAAGATCGACCAAGTTTCAATACCTGGAATAATTCATATTTATCCAGAGAGTCCCGGGAAATACCGCAAAAAATTGGAAGTGCCCATTTTTAAAGCGTTTAAAACCAAGATATGGTCACTATGCCAGGGTTCTCCCGAAATAAGATTGTAGCTATGCCACATTGCCGGTTTGGCTGTGCCACTATGTAAAGATTTCACAGCAAGTGAAATGTATATTTAGTAATGATAGAGTAACAATGACATCTGCATTGCTTGCTGTTTGGGGTTTTAGGCTGGGTTTCTGTATAGCACTTTGTGACATCTGCTGACATCCGAGAGTTATCATGTTCATCAATTAATTCAGCGCATTTCAGCAGTAGGCCTACGCTATCTCGACACCTAGAGTAGGCTATAGCGTTGTCGAATCATACAAACTTTGTAATGGCAGTCAAACAAAAGTCAAATGACCAATGTTGCTAAGCTTGCTAGATAACCTCCAATGAATGACAGAGTATCCTCCTATTTGGACCAACTCTCCAATACCGTTTGATGATGATACTGTAGCGACCCGCACAGACAGCTGTGTGTTATGTGTTAGGCTAGTAGATGGTTGTGTTGTACCTACCAGTACCTAGTGTTCGCGGGGTCCGACATGTCAATCAACCTGCTATCTGCCAATCACGGGAATGCCTGGAATGTTCTGATGCCGGGCATCCTGGCGGTTGGCGGAGTGGCGTGGAGGGGGGTTGGGCAGGGGGATGGAGCATTGGAAGTTAAGACCAGGTTTAGCCTTTGTTCTCTCTCTTTACGTCTGGGCTTCACAAGAGAAGGTCACGATTGGCTTGTGGGTTATCTTTCATTTATTTGGCGTGGGCTACGGCCAAACAGTAGCCTGTGTAAAGTTGGTTTAATAAACCGTCCATTCGTAAACTCAATCCTCTGTCTGGACAGTTGTTCTTTTATGATCTAGTCAGGTCATTACATTGGTGTCAGAAGTAAAAACGTTGATAAAAGTTAGCCAGCTAGCTGACTTCTGTGGCTAGCTACTGTAGGTGAGAACGGGGGTTGAAGATGCTTCGAGGGAATCCGAAAGTGAAGGTGGAGGTAGGGGACGATTATGGCCAAGGAGGTGCGTGTGCATGGACGTCGGGGGTTCTGGCTGAGGAGATCGCCAGGGCATCAGAGCCCAGAGGCCGCTTGAGGGAGGACGTTAGAGTGATGGCGGCTGAAGCGGGCATGAGTGCTTCGTCGACTGTGTTTCACGCGGATTCTGGTGGGCGGACCGAAGGGGTGACGTCGACGCAGCGGGACGAGGAATCTGGGGCTCAGGATGTAAACAAACATGGCGGCGCCCAGTTCCCGGCTGCGTCCGTATCCGTTAAGACCCCGAAGTATTCCGGTAAGGCGGATTGGGAAGCTTTTCATGCTCAGTTTGAACTGTTAGCTCATTTTAGGGGTGGTCGGATGAAGATAGGGCACTGCAGTTGGCTTTATGCCTCACGGATGAAGCTCTGGCCTGTTTGATATTGATTAGCCCCGAGGACAGACGTGATTATGGTGCTTTAGTGGGAGCACTGAGGAGGCGCTATGGACAGTGTGTACAGCCCGGGCTACTGCGCTCCGAACTGAGTAATAGACGCAGGCAGCCTGGAGAGCCTCTACGGGTGCTAGCTAATGACATTGAGAGCCTCTCTCGGCGGGCATATGCTCACATGCCCCCCTCCGTGCAGAGCGAGCTAGCACGGGACCAGTTCATACAGGCGCTCTCTCCTACGGAGCTGCGCATACAGACCCAGCTGGCTCATCCTGAGTCATTGCAGGTAGCCTTGGAGATGGCTTTGGAGAGGGAGCTGGTGTGGGCTGGGGCTTCAGCTGGGGCTTTGGTGGGGGTGCAGGGAGACAGACCCTCTGTGCGAGCTGGGGGCAGAGCAGCCCGGAGCCGGAAAAGCCTGCATGGGTGGCTGAAATGACAGAACTCATTCGTGCTGTGTCGCTACAGGCGGCACGAAACACACGCCCTGGTCCCAGGGTCTGCTGGGGGTTGTGGCCAGCCAGGCCATCTGCGCCGAGATTGCCCCATATCCCCCAGAGCTCAGGGGAAACGGCTCGGGGTCCGCATAGACCGGGTAGTGCGGACCCCTGGCTTTCTATCCCAACCACCATCTTCTTCAGGAGGAGCCCACCGGCACAGACGGGGAAGCAAGGCTCCACTTCCCCAGAAGCAGACGAGGGCAAGCGGATGGAGCCTGTTGTTGTGGTGGGCCGGACCTGTGTTGGGGACTTTTGTCATGTCCCTGTCACTGTGGAGGGGGTGCCCTGCTCCGCCCTGGTGGACACTGGGTCCACAGTAACCCTGGTGAGGCCAGATATTGTGCCAGGTTGGACTCAGTGTGAGCCTACAACTGTGCAGCTCCGCACAGTCACAGGTGAGCTGGCACCCATGAAAGGGAAGGGAATAATGACTCTGACAGTAGGGGGCAGGACTGTGCATCATCCTGTGTGGGTGGCGGCTGTGCAGGACCCTTGTATCCTGGGGTTGGACTTTCTTAGGAGCACAGGCTGCCAGTTAGACCTAAATAGGGGCACACTGAGCTTCCAGGGAGGGCCGGAGGTCACCATGGCCCCTAATGTCACATTCACTCAACCCAACAAACCCTTTACTACAACAGTTAAAGCAGCAGAGACTCATGGCTGCCCCCCCTCCCCCACCTCTGGGTGTGACTTTTCCCCAGCTCCCCTGTCACCTACGGCGTTGTGTTACATTCCCCCAGCTACCTCCACGACACAGCCCTCTGTGAGCCCGGGCCGCGCCCCCCCAGCCCAGCTACCCCAGATGGGAGGGGAGAGGACACTGTCTGCAGTGAGGGAGATATGGGGGAGGAACTGTGTTGGTCTTGACCCCGAGCAGCAGGAACGGTTGAGGCAGTTGCTGTTTGAATTCAGAGACAGCTTTGCACTGAGTGAGGAAGAGGTGGGTCAGACTCATCTGGTGCAGCATGAGATCGACACAGGTGATGCTCGACCTATCAAGATGCGTCCCCGCCGTATCCCGCTGGCACGCCAGGAGGCGGCAGACAAGGCTGTGTTGGAGATGCAGCGGGCAGACTTCATTGAGCCCTCAGACAGCCCCTGGGCGGCGCCAGTCGTCATGGTTCCGAAGAAGGGGGGCAAGCTGAGGTTCTGTGCGGACTACAGGCGGCTGAATGAGGTAACCAGGAAGGACTCATACCCCATACCACGTATCGATGAGTCGCTGGACCTGGTTAGGGGTCCTCCTGGTTCTCCTCACTAGACCTCCGCAGTGGCTACTGGCAGGTGCCCCTCTCCCCAGAGGCCAGAGCCAAAACTGCGTTCTCCACTAACAGAGGACACTGGCAGTTCAAGGTCCTGTGCTTTGGCCTGTGCAACGCTCCAGCTACTTTTGAGCGTTTGATGGACAGGGTGCTGGATGGCATCCCCCGACAGCAGTGTCTGGTATACCTCGATGACATCCTGGCCCATGGCAGCTCCTTCCAGTCAGCCCTGGGGGGCGCTACGGTGTGTGCTGGAGAGGGTGGCTGCCGCAGGTCTGAAGCTCCACCCCGAGAAGTGCCACTTCATGAGGAGAGAGGTGTCCTTCTTGGGCCACCGAGTGGGGAAGGAGGGGATCAGCACCATGGAGGACAAGGTAGCGGCTGTCAGAGACTGGCCCACCCCCACCGACCAGCGTCAGCTGAAGAGCTTCCTGGGCCTGGCCTCGTACTACAGGAGGTTTGTACGGGCTTCTCAAGCGTTGCTGCTCCACTGAACCGCCTGCTGCCGAAGGACAAGGCTTTCACTTGGACAGTGGAGTGTGAGGAGGCGTTCAACACCCTCAAACGTGCACTGATCGAGGCCCCCGTGCTCGCCCCCTGACCTCACATTGCCCTTTATCCTGGACACAGACGCGAGCAATGTGGGCATGGGTGGGGGTGCTGGCCCAGGTGGGGCCAGAGGGGAGAGAGCGGTGGCGTACTTCAGCAAAACATTTGACAAACATGAGCGCCGCTACTGTGTCACCCGGCGGGAGCTCTTGGCTGTTGTGGCTTCCGTCAAACACTTCAAGTACTACCTGGGTGGTCTGCCCTTTACTGTAAGGACTGACCACTCTGCTCTCCAGTGGCTCATGTCTTTCAGAGAGCCAGAGGGGCAGGTGGCACGCTGGTTGGAGGAGCTTCAGCCGTATGACTTCACGGTGGTGCACAGGGCAGGGGCACGCCACTCCAACGCCGACGCCATGTCCCGTCGGCCCTGTACTGCAGACGGCTGCCGCCACTGTGAACGGAGAGAGGGACGGGAGAGAGAGCTGTGTGCAGAGGAGGGGGGTCTGTGCCACAGTGTGTCGGGCGAGCGGGCCTGTCTGCTGTGAGCTGCAGACTGTCGACGTGGCTGAATGGGGGCAGCAGCAGGGACGGGACACAGATCTACAGCCAGTGCTACAGTGGGTAGAGGCGCAGGTGAGGCCACCATGGGAAGAGGTGACAGCGCTCTCACTCGCGACCAAAGGGTTGTGGTCAAAGTTTGAGCGACTGCGGCTGGCTGATGGCGTGTTACAGCGGGCATGGAAGGAGTCAGCTACGGGGGAGGAGAGGTGGCAGGTGGTGGTCCCAAAAGCATTGCGGGAGGCTGTGCTCCAGAGTACTCATGGGGGGGTGGGGACTGGACACTTTGGGGTCACAAAAACACTGCGCCGCCTCCGTCAGGGCTTTTACTGGGGGCAGCACAAGAGGGATGTGGAAGACTTTTGCCGCCGCTGTGACAACTGCACAGCGAGAAAGGGCCCCCCAGGCCACTCTCATGCTCAGCTCCAACAGTTCCCAGTGGGGGCTCCCATGGAGAGGGTGGGAGTGGATGTAGTGGGGCCGTTCCCCACCACAGACAGTGGAAACCGCTGGGTGCTCACGGCCATGGACTATTTCACAAAATGGCCCGAGGCCTATGCTCTGCCTGACCAGGAGGCAGAGACCATCGTCGACGCCCTGACAGCGGGGATGTTCAGCAGGTTTGGAGCTGCAGAGTCCATCCACAGCGACCAAGGCAGAAACTTTGAGTCCCGTGTGTTCGCCACCATGTGTGAGAGGCTGGGTATGCACAAGACCCGCACTACTCCTCTCCATCCTCAAAGTGATGGCCTTGTGGAGCGCTTCAACAAAACGCTTGGACAGCAGCTGGCCATCGTCTCTTCCAAACACCAGCGTGACTGGGACAAAAACCTGCCTATGGTCCTCATGGCATGCCGCTCCGCTGTCCAAGACTCCACCTCCTGCACGCCTGCCCTCCTCATGCTGGGGAGAGAGATCCGTACCCCTGCGGAGATGGCGTTTGGTCGGCCCCTGGATAGCCCTCATGTTTCCCCGGGGCCGGAGTATGCCCGGAGACTCCAGGACCGCCTGGAGACAGCCCACACCTTCGCCAGAGAGCAGCTGCTGAATGCAGGTGTGAGGCAGAAGAGGAACTATGACGTGCACACCCGGGGAAGGCACTTTGTGGCTGGGGAGCTGGTCTGGGTCTACAGCCCGCTAAGAAAAAAAGGCAGATGCCCCAAGTTGGACAGTCACTGGGTGGGACCCTGCAGTGTCCTGGAGAGGGTAGGGGAGGTTGTTTACCGGTGCAGCTTCCTCCCAGGGGGAGAAAGGTGACACTGCACCGGGACAGGTTAGCCCCCATATAGAGGGCCTCTTCTCCCCAAACCCCAGGAACCCCCCACAATTCCCCTCTCTGGCAATGACATTCTCCAGGCACCCAACCCCAGGTGCCGCAGACAAGGCTCCAGACAGCCCACTCCCCCTGTGTCACCGCGTGGTTCCCCAGAGCCACGGACTGTATTACCCGTTCCCGCTTCCTTGTCCCCCATGTCCTTGCCTTCATCCCCTGGTTCCCAGAGGGGCACTCTGCGGCCATCACAGCCACGCAGGCAAAGGAGACCTCCGGGTCGCTTCAGAGACTTTGTTTGTTCCCTCGGGGACGAGGGACTTTGTGGTGGGGGGCTGTGTAGCGACCCGCACAGACAGCTGTGTGTTATGTGTTAGGCTAGTAGATGGTTGTGTTGTACCTACCAGTACCTAGTGTTCGCGGGGTCCGACATGTCAATCAACCTGCTATCTGCCAATCACGGGAATGCCTGGAATGTTCTGATGCCGGGCATCCTGGCGGTTGGCGGAGTGGCGTGGAGGGGGTTGGGCAGGGGGATGGAGCATTGGAAGTTAAGACCAGGTTTAGCCTTTGTTCTCTCTCTTTACGTCTGGGCTTCACAAGAGAAGGTCACGATTGGCTTGTGGGTTATCTTTCATTTATTTGGCGTGGGCTACGGCCAAACAGTAGCCTGTGTAAAGTTGGTTTAATAAACCGTCCATTCGTAAACTCAATCCTCTGTCTGGACAGTTGTTCTTTTATGATCTAGTCAGGTCATTACAATACATTATCTACCGAAGCTCTCATATGGGCAGCAATACGACAGTGCGGAAAGCTGGGGAAAATGTTATAGCGGTATTTTGACATGCATAGCAGACCCCGCGGCAGAACGAATCAGTTGGACAGGCCTTTGATTTCCATAGGGGGGCACGTTTTCTCACTGGACGTCCTATGTGTGCACGCGTTTGCGTGTTCACAATTTTTTAATGGCTGTAATAATAAAGACCATCCGCAGCTCGTGAGTTTAAAGTTTGTGGAAGCTTACAATTTACCCTACAATGATTATTTATGATTATTTTTATATGCGCATTTTCTTGGAACAGTTTCATTTCAATAATAACGTTTTCATTTCTCCAAAATCATTGTCACGTTGTTAATCATAAAAATCTGAAGTAAAAAATTAAACTATGCCAAGAGCACTAGCCTCTGCCATTTGGAAACATTGATACACTGTGATCCATTGGCGGCTAAAGAAACGAGAGCATGGAACTCAGCGATACAGTAGTAGGACTATAACTTCCATCGTCAACTAAGTAAAATACATAGGCCTAAAGCCGAAAAAAATTAAAACAGTAGAAAATATCCAGATAAATTCTGGTTCTTTCAATCACAATCTATTTACTCCGCCTGTCTGACTTCCTTTCTATCTGTCTTGACTTGAGCTATTGCTAATGTTAAGTTGCGTCAATTCAAATCTGGTATAGGAACAAAAAGAGGTCAATACACGTCTTCTAAAATAGACTAGTATTTTAATTAATGCAAAACACTTCAATGGTAAATATGATGTTCGTATATACGGGTCCACTGAAAAACCACGCAGGGCAGACAGAGAACTGGTCCATTGTTATAAGTTCTTCTTTAAATACTCTGACAGAGATAGTTCCCGCTCCCTGCTGGCCTATCAGAGTAGAGACTGAGCGTGGTTTAGACTTACTCAGCCTATCGTTGGCGCACAGGCTGGTCCCATCTCCTTGGCGCTTCACTGTTGCCAGGCGTTAGTGTTATCGTCACAACTTGTCTCGAGTCAGCAACCCATAGACACAGATTTCAGTACTTTCCCACTCTAACTGTACTCTTTGTACATATGTCCTTGGACAGTTCAAAAAAGAGGCAGTGTTTGAGTAAGTGAGTCACAAGCCTTATCTCCTCCTACCCCCTAACGTTCCTCACATGAATCACAGCTTGTTAGGTTAAACAATTTATATCAGTACAGTACAAACCTTTTATGTTTAATCATTAATGCTTTCTTATTAAGCTAACAGCACATCTAAAATATAATATAATAATTTCCCACACTAGTGTAGTGTAACATTTTATCAAATCATCACTTGGTCCGGTGGGACGCTGTCTCTAGCGAACTTGCAACATTGTATCAACTAGCCTATTCTGGGCCCTCATTCGCACCAAAGTACGTTCATCTCTAGGAGACAGAACGCATCTCCTTCCTGAGCGGTATGACGGCTGTGTGGTGTTTATACTTGCGTACTATTGGTGTTTATACTTGCGTACTATTGTTTGTACAGATGAACATGGTACCTTCAGGCATTTGGAAATTGCTCCCAAGGATGAACCAGACTTGTGGAGGTCTACAATTTTTTTTTTAAGAGGCTGATTTCTTTTGATTTTCCCATGATGTCAAGCAAAGAGGCACTGAGTTTGAAGGTAGGCCTTGAAATACATCCACAGGTACACCTCCAATTGACTCAAATTATGTCAATTACCCTATCAGAAGCTTCTAAAGCCATGACATCATTTTCTGGAATTTTCCAAGCTGTTTAAAGGTACAGTCAACTTAGTGTATGTAAACTTCTGACCCACTGGAATTGTGATACAGTGAATTATAAGTGAAATAATCTGTCTGTAAACAATTGTTGGAAAAATGACATGTGTCATGCACAAAGTAGATGTCCTAACCGACTTGCCAAAACTATAGTTTGTTAACAAGACATTTTTGGAGTGGTTGAAAAACGAGTTTTAATGACTCCAACATAAGTGTATGTAAACTTCCGACTTCAACTGTGTGGGATCATCAGATCATTATATGTTGCTCTTTCACACGGCTTGGTAATTATCGAGGCCAGAAGTGTTGGAAAGATTTTTAAAATACGGAGAATCTATCATTTGCAATGGATGTTAAAAAACAGACTTTGTTAACTTGTGTGAGGCAAAGAAAAAATGAGTGGTGTACGTGGTGAGTTAAGACAGTCAGAAATTGCCAAATAGGCACTTTCATACATACGCATGCATTCTGGAGAGACGCACCATATCTTCGCCACACCCCCTCCCCTTGTTCTTGATGCAACATTTTAAAATTTTACTAAAGATACATTAGCTTCACACATTTTAGACACTTTTCACTGACAGCCGCAACTCAATCAGCTAGACCTATTGCAACGCGCACTACCCAAATCGCGGGTTTCCCAAACACAGTGGTGATATAAGACAATGATCCTCTGTGGCTAAGTTATGCTCCCTGGTGAAGTATTTTGAACTATTTTATTTATACAGGAGTAATTATATAATTTTGGCGAAAAATCAACTTACTTTAGGGCATTCCAGCATCCTAACAGTGCACTTACTATGCGCTCGCCAACTTTCCTTTCCAATTCGCAAGAGGCTGAAACCAGAGATCTGTATATAATGACGAGATGCTAATGTCTGCGCCCTAACAATGGGAGTCTTTGTCCCAAAGGCGGGAAGGCAGGGGACAAGCTTATGACTGCATATTATTCCCATAGAAACGCCTTGGGCTTATCCTGAACAGAATTTGGCGAGAGTGAGTCCTCTCGCTTTGCATCTTCCTCTCTGCTGAAACTACAGTATATCACCAGAGAAAGCATCCGAGCGAGCGGAACAGCGCCCCTCTATATGTAGCCCATGTATCTGATGCTGTCGGCCAGAAATAGTATGACATACCATATACTCTTAGTCCAGACAGCATCAATACAGTGCCTTCGGAAAGTACTCAGACCCCTTGACTTTTTCCACATTTTGATATGTTACAGCCTTATTCTAAAATTTATTAAATTGTTTTTTCCTCATCAATCTACACATGATACCCATAATGACAAAGCAAAAGCAGGTTTTTAGAAATGTTTGCTAATTTATTAAGAATAGAAAACGGAAATATTACATTTACATAAGTATTCACACCCTTTACTCAGTACTTTGTTGAAGCACCTTTGGTTGCGATTACAGCCTGGAGTCTTCTTGGTTATGACACTACAAGCTTGGCACACCTGTACTTGGGGAGTTTCTCCCATTCTTCTCTGCTGATCTTCTCAAGCTCTGTCAGGTTAGATGGGGAGCGTTGCTGCACAGCTATTTTCAGGTCTCTCCAGAGATGTTAGATCGGGTTCAAGTCCGGTCTCTGGCTGGGCCACTCAAGGACATTCAGAGACATGTCCCAAAGCCACACCTGCGTTGTCTTGGCTGTGTGCTTAGGGTCGTTGTCCTGTTGGAAGGTAAAACGTCGCCCCAGTCTGAGGTCCTGCGTGCTCTGGAGCAGGTTTTCATCAAGGATCTCTCTGTACAATGCTCCGTTCATCTTTACCTCGATCCTGACTAGTCTCTCAGTCCCTGCCGCTGAAAAACCTCCCCACAGCATGATGCTGCCACCACCATGCTTCACTGTAGGGATGGTGCCAGGTTACCTCCAGACGTGACGCTTGGCATTCAGGCCAAAGAGTTTAATTTTGATTTCATCAGACCAGAGAATCTTTTTTCTCATGGTCTGAGAGTCCTTCAGGAGCCTTTTGGCAAACTCCAAGCAGAGTGTCATGTGCCTTTTACTGAGGAGTGGCTTCCGTCTGGCCACGCTACCATGAAGGCCTGATTGGTGGTGTTGCAGAGATGGTTGTCCTTCTGGAAGGTTCTCCTATCTCCACAGAGGAACTGTAGAGCTCTGTCAGAGTGACCATCGGGTTCTTGGTCACCTCCCTGACCAAGGCCCTTCTCCCCAGATTACTCGGGGGAGAAGTTTGGCCGGGCGGCCAGCTCTAGGAAGAGTCTTGGTGGTTCCAAACTTCTTCCATTTAAAATGATGGAGGCCACTGTGTTCTTGTGGATCTTCAATGCTGCAGACATTTTTGGTACCCTTCCCCAGATCTGTGCCTCGACACAATCCTCTCTTGGAGCTCTACGGACAATTCATTTGACATCATGGCTTGGTTTTTGCTCTGACATATACTGTCAACTGTGGGACCTTATATAGACAGATGTGTGCCTTTCCAAATCATGTCCAATCAATTGAATTTACCACAGGTGGACTCCAATCAAGTTGTAGAAACATGTCAAGGATGATCAATGGAAAGAGGATGCACCTGAGCTCAATGTTGAGTCTCATAGCAAAGGGTCTGAATACTTATATAAATAAGGTATTTCAGTTTTTTATTTTTAATACGTTTGCATACATTTCTAAAAACCTGTTTTCGCTTTGTCATTATGGGGTATTGTGTGTAGATTGGTGAAAAAACTAACATTTAATCATTTTTAGAATAAGGCTGTAACGTCACAATGTGGAAAAAGTCAAGGGGTCTGAACTTTCCGAAGGCACATGGTCTACACATACTGAGACAGAGGAGCGCTGTTTCGCTCACTCGTATGCTTTAACTGAGATTGATGTGTCTTTCTGTTGGCACGTATCTGGGTCAAATAAATGATGAATATTTCACTATTTTAATATGGACTGGCAAGGAGGTACATTAGGGTGAGCCAGGCCCCCTAAGGCCCGCCATAATGCCGGCCCTGATGCATAGGTGAGACGTGCTTTGATAATGCAACCTATGGATTACAGAATAAAGTTAGGAATTTTCATGCGAGACAGGAGTCAAGATTGTTACCAAATATCCAAACAGAGATTCAGTGAAAACAAAAATCTGACATTGGGAGTCCCCCACCCACGTCTCAAAGCAGAGCGATGGCGCTGTCCCAATCAAAAGGTGCTGAAATGATAATCTAGCTGACCACACACGCACTGTAAAAAATGGACTGTAGAAATTACAGTAAATTAACTGCAAAAAAGTTGCCAGTAAAAGTACTGTAAAACAACAGTGATTTACTGTAAATTAGAATTACAACATGTTGCTGTAGATGTACTACAATAACTTACTGTTTATAAATAACAGCAATTTGCTGTATTTTTACAGTACCTGTACACCATTCTAATTACAATATATTATTGTGCTTCTATTTTACAGTAAATACTTGTATCTACGAAATGTACAGGATTTACTTGGCAACTCTTGGGGCCTTAGGGATACGGAGGGACGTGGGTGGGATGCTGATCACTGGGATGACGGCTCAACTTGGGATGGGGAGGGGCTTTAGCGGGGGAATTAGTGGAGAACAATTGAAGGGTTACTCCGTAGCAATGCAAATATCACGGTACAGCTATATGGACACTCAATCATTACGCTATTTTTTATTGGTAAATTTACAAACATATATAATGATAAATAGACTTGAAACTTGTATCTCATTATGGTGTATGGTGAAATAAGTATAGCCAGTTATAATTGTAATGGCTTAGCTGATAATAACAAAAGAAGAACAATATTTACATGGCTCAAAGAGAAGGAATATAATATCTATTGTATACAGGAAACTCATTCAACAATTCGAGATGAAGTAGCGTGGAAAAAAGAATGGGGGGAAATATACTTCTCCCATGGGCAAAGAAATTCAAAAGGGGTGATGATATTAATTAATAGTAATTTCGATCCGAATGTGCAAATTGTCCAAATAGATACGCAAGGTAGATGGATTATTTTAAATATGGTATTGGACCATAAACAGATATGGCTCATTAACCTTACGGACCAAATAATGATGATCCACAATTCTTTGACAATATATATAATAAATTATCAAGCCTGCAAGCAACTCAAGACAATATTATTATGGTGGGGGATTATAATACTGTTTTAAATAGCTCAATGGACCGAAAAGGAAATCACACCACAAACAATCACCCACATGCTCTTAAGGAAATTGTGAATGTCATGGATACATTAGAACTAGTAGATATATGGAGGCTTAAATATGCTGATCTAGTGAGATATACATGGCGGAGACTGAATCAAGCTAGTCGTCTTGACTTCTTTCTTATCTCATTCTCGTTGGCACCAAAAGTAAAAAAAAGTGTTGATAGGGGACAGAATGCGGTCGGACCATCATATAATAGGCATATACATTACTCTGACTGAATTTCCACGTGGGCGAGGATATTGGAAATTTAATCAAAGCCTATTAGATGATAATTTATTTATAATTAGAACAAAGGAATTTATAACTGACTTTTTCCAACATAACATAGGTACAGCGAATCCCCTTATTGTATGGGACACCTTTAAATGTGCCTTTAGAGGCCATGCAATTCAGTACTCATCTCGAAAACAAAAGCAATTTAGGTCAAAAGAGTTTATACTAAGAAAGGAAATAGAAAGTCTAACAGAACAGATAGATGGCAATAAAAACTGTAACATAGAGGCTCAGAATAAATTAGAGGAAAAACAAAAGAAATGGAAAAACTTATTCAAGAAAGATCAAGTGTAATATATTATAAAAATAAAGCAAACTGGATGGAATATGGGGAAAAATGCACAAAATTATTTTTTAATCTTCAACATAGGAATGCTACCAAAAGAACTTAATGAAACTGGTTACAATTGACGGAGTCACCCATAATTCACCTAATGATATTTTGAAGGAAGAAACAAAGTATTTTAAGCATATGTTTTCTTTTCAGTCGCCTCCATCTCCTCTAACTGAAGCTAATTGTAGAGATTTTTTTTCTATTGATAATGTCAAATTAACAGCCACACAGAAAGACTCATGTGAAGGTGAAATTACAGAGGAGGAACTTCTGGATGCAATTAAAGACTTTAAGTCCGGGAAAACTCCAGGGTTGGATGGCATACCAATCGAGGTATACCAAACCTTTTTTGATATACTAAGAGGACCGTTATTAGCATGTTTTAACCACTCCTATGTAAATGGTAGATTATCTGACACTCAAGAAGAAGGTCTGATCTCATTATTACTGAAACAGGATACAAGTGGAAAATATAAAGATCCAGTCCATTTACAAAATTGGAGGCCCCTTACACTTCAGTGTTGTGATGCAAAAATCCTAGCAAAATGTATAGCGCATAGAATTAAAAAAGGTATTGTCGGATATTATTCATTCTAATCAGACAGGTTTTTTACATGGAAGATACATTGGAGATAATATAAGGCAAGTATTGGAAACAATAGAACACTATGGAAAATATGGGGAAACCAGGCCTGCTATTCATAGCAGACTTCGAAAAAGGCATTTGATAAAGTTCGACTGGAATTTATATATAAATGCCTGGAGCATTTCAATTTTGGAGAATCTCTTATAAAATGGGTCAAAATCATGTATAGTAACCCTAGGTGTAAAATAGTAAATAATGGCTATTTCTCAGAAAGTTTTAAACTGTCAAGAGAGTGAAACAAGGTTGTCCACTATCGGCATATCTATTTATTGTGGCCATCGAGATGTTAGCTATTAAAATCAGATCCAGTAATAATATCAGAGGATTAGAAATACAGGGCTTAAAAAACAAAGGTGTCATTGTACGCAGATGATTCATGTTTTCTTTTAGATCCACAACTAGAATCCCTCCACAGCCTCATAGAGGATCTAGATACATTTTCTAACCTCTCTGGATTAAAACCAAATTATGACAAATGTACTATATTACGTATTGGATCACTAAAAAATACAATTTTTACATTACCATGTAGTTTACCAATAAAATGGTCTGATGGTGATGTGGATATACTCGGAATACATATCCCAAAGGAAATAAATGATCTCACTTCAATAAATTTTAATAGAAAGTTAGCAAAAATAGATCTTACTACCATGGAAAGGAAAATACCTGTCAATTTGTGGAAAAATCACCCTGATTAACTCTTTAGTATTATCCCAGTTTACCTATTTGCTTATGGTCTTGCCTATGCCTAGCAAACAGTTTTTTTAATTATATGAGAAAAAAATATTCAATTTTATTTGGAACGGCAAGCCAGACAAAATTAAAAGAGCATATTTATATAATGAATATGAATTCGGAGGACAGAAATTATTAAATATTAAAGCATTAGACCTATCACTAAAATCTTCAGTCATCCAAAAGTTATACTTAAATCCGAACTGGTTCTCAAGCAAATTAGTAAGATTGTCTCACCCACTGTTCAAGAAAGGCCTTTTTCCCTTTATTCAGATTACAACCTCTCACTTTCAGTTATTTGAAAAGGAAATAATCTCCCCAAATGTCACTATTTCTAAAACAAGCCATAGAAAGTTGGTTGCAATTTCAATTTAATCCTCCAGAAACGACAGAACAAATAATGCAACAAATATTGTGGTTAAATTCAAATATACTAATTGACAAAAAACCTTTATTTTTTGACAGAATGTTTAAAAAAGGTATAATCTTCGTAAATGATATCATCTGTAGGACTGGTGGAGTTATGTCGCACATGCAGCTAACAAAAACATATGGAAATGTCTGCTCTACCCAAAATTACAACCAAATAATTGCAGCCTTACCGCAAAAGTGGAAGAGGAAAGTTGAAGGGGGAGAAAGTAAGGAACTTGTCTGTCGGCCTTGCATTAAAGAACATAATTGGTTAAGGAAAACTGTGATAAATAAAAAAGTATATCAGTTTCACTTAAGGACCAAAGGATTGACAGCCGATCTTTGACGTACCGATCCCATGGCATAGTGTTTATGAACTGACACGCAAAACGACACCGGATTCAAAAATTAGAATCTTTCAATTTAAATTATTATATAAAATTCTTGCTACCAATAGAATGTTATTTATATGGGGGATACAATCTTCCCAGCTCTGCAGATTTTGCTGTGAAGAGATAGAATCATTAGATCATTTGTTTTGGTTCTGTCCATTTGTAGCTTGTTTTTGGACACAGGTCCAGGAATGGCTAAAGGATTGCAATATTACCTGGAACTAACCTTGCAGATAGCATTACTGGGTGATCTGAAAAGTCATAGTCAATCAATCAATAATATAATAATACTTTTAGCAAAAATGTTTATTTTAAATTCACAATCTGTAGAAGCAATGAGAATAGAAAGGTTCAGAACTTTTGTAAAACATCACAGTACGGTTGAAATATATATGGCAAATAGAAATCCTATATGGATGGTGTTAAGAGATAGATGGGAGGTATTGAATAGAGTTGAAGGATGGGACTAATAACTAATAACAACAAATAATAACAAAGATAGCTAATAATGTAAGCATACTGTGTCCATAATAAGATAGGTTGTATGTTGGGAGCTTTTGGGAAAGAGCACAGTTAGAAAGATATGGCATTTAGAAGCAAACCGGATGGACATCATGAAAATGATCGGAGAGGTTGAGAGTAGAAGAAGTTCAAGAGCAAAAAAATAAATAAATAAATATATATATATATATATATATATATATATATATATAGAATTATTGTAAAATTAACTCTGTCCATAAGGTGTAGATAGTAAGTATAGACCGGAAGTAGAGGCCTGGGCGTTGTTGTTCACTAATTTACTCCAAGTAGGGAAAGGATGGTGGGGTTGAAAAGTAATAAAGGGGAATATATATAAAAAATAAAAAAACATGGGGGATTGGAAGTGATGCAGACAATTACATTGATAGAAGATACAATCTATCTGCAATATTAAGCTGATCCATCCCCCCCCCCCAAAAAAAAATAAAAAAAATACTTGTATCTACGAAATGTACAGGATTTACTTGGCAACTCGAATTGCCGTTAAATTACTGTAATTTATTTTACGTTTTTTTGCTGTAAAACTATAGTTATCTGTTCAATGTGATTTTACAGTAACATATGACATTTACAGATAAAATATGCCAATAGTACTGTAAACTTTTAAAACATTTGCATGACCAAAACAAGTAAACACAATTAAAAAAAATTCATCAAATGTATTGGTCACATACACATGGTTAGCAGATGTTATTGCAAGTGTAGCGAAATGCTTGTGCTTCTAGTTCTGACAGTGTAGTAATATCTAGCAAGTAATATCTAACAGTTCCACAACAAATATCTAATACACACAAATCTAAGTAAAGGAATGGAATAAGAATATATAAATATATGGATGAGCAATGTCATTGTCAGAGCGGCATAGGCTAAGATGCAATAGATAGTATAGAATACAGTATATACATATGAGACGAGTAATGCAAGATATGTAAACATTATTAAAGTGGCATTATTAAAGTGACTAGTGTTCCATTTATTAAAGTGGCCAGTGATTTTCAAGTCTGTATGTAGGCAGCAGCGCCTCTGTGCTAGTGATGGCTGTTTAACAGTCTGATGGCCTTGAGATAGAAGCTGTTTTTCAGTCTCTCGGTCCCAGCTTTGATGCACCTGTACTGACCTCGCCTTCTGGATGATAGCAGGGTGAACAGGCAGTGGCTCGGGTGGTAGTTGTCCTTGATTATCTTTTTGGCCTTCCTGTGACATTGGGTGCTGTAGGTGTCCTGGAGGGCAGGTAGTTTTACATTTACATTTACATTTTAGTCATTTAGCAGACGCTCTTATCCAGAGCGACTTACAGGAGCAATTAGGGTTAAGTGCCTTGCTCAAGGGCACATTTACGTCATTTAGCAGACGCCTTATCCAGAGCGACTGACAAATTGGTGCATTCACCCTATAGCCAGTGGGATAACCACTTTACAATTTTTTTTTTTTTGGGGGGTAGAAGGATTACTATCCTATCCCAGGTGTTCCTTAAAGAGGTGGGTTTCAAATGTCTCCGGAAGGTGGTGAGTGACTCGCTGTCCTGGCGTCGTGAGGGAGCTTGTTCCACCATTGGGGTGCCAGAGCAGCGAACAGCTTTGACTGGGCTGAGCGGGAACTATGCTTCCGCAGAGGAAGGGAGCCAGCAGGCCAGGAGGTGGATGAAACGCAATGCCCTCGCTCTGGGTGTAGGGACTGATCAGAGCCTGAAGGTACGGAGGTGCCGTTCCCCTCACTGCTCCATAGGCAAGCACCATGGTCTTGTAACGGATGCGAGCTTCAACTGGAAGCCAGTGGAGTGTGCGGAGGGAGGGGGTGACGTGAGAGAACTTGGGAAGGTTGAACACCAGACGGGCTGCGGCATTCTGGATGAGTTGTAGGGGTTTAATGGCACAGGCAGGGAGCCCAGCCAACAGCGAGTTGCAGTAATCCAGACGGGAGATGACAAGTGCCTGGATTAGGACCTGTGCCGCTTCCTGTGTAAGGCAGGGTCGTACTCTCCGAATGTTGTAGAGCATGAACCTGCAGGATCGGGTCACCGCCTTGATGTTGGCGGAGAACGACAGGGTGTTGTCCAGGGTCACGCCAAGGCTCTTCGCACTCTGGGAGGAGGACACAACGGAGTTGTCAACCGTGATGGCGAGATCATGGTACGGGCAGTCCTTCCCGGGAGGAAGAGCAGCTCCGTCTTGCCAGGGTTCAGCTTGAGGTGGTGATCCGTCATCCATACTGATATGTCGGCCAGACATGCAGAGATGCGATTCGCCACCTGGTTATCAGAAGGGGGAAAGGAGAAGATTAGTTGTGTATCGTCAGCGTAGCAATGATAGGAGAGGCCATGTGAGGATATGACAGAGCCAAGTGACTTGGTGTATAGGGGAGAAAAGGACAGGGCCTGGGAACTGAGCCCTGGGGACACCAGTGGTGAGAGCACGTGGTGCGGAGACAGCTTCGCCACGCCACTTGGTAGGAGCGACCGGTCAGGTAGGACGCAATCCAGGAGTGAGCCGCGCCGGAGATGCCCAGCTCGGAGAGGGTGGAGAGGAGGATCTGATGGTTCACTGTATCAAAGGCAGCAGACAGGTCTAGAAGGACAAGAGCAGAGGAGAGAGATAGCTTTAGCAGTGCGGAGAGCCTCCGTGACACAGAGAAGAGCAGTCTCAGTTGAATGACCAGTCCTGAAACCTGACTGGTTTGGATCAAGAAGGTCATTCTGAGAGAGATAGCAAGAGAGTTGGCTAAAGACGGCACGCTCAATAGTTTTGGAAAGAAAAGAAAGAAGGGATACTGGTCTGTAGTTGTTGACATCAGTGGGATCAGAGTGTTGGTTTTTTGAGAAGGGGGTGCAACTCTCGCTCTCTTGAAGACGGAAGGGACATGGCCAGCGGTCAAGGATTAGTTGATCAGCGAGGTGAGGTAGGGGAGAAGGTCACGGAGATGGTCTGGAGAAGAGAGGAGGGGATGGGGTCAAGCGGGCAGGTTGTTGGGCGGCCTGCAGTCACTAGTCGCAAGATTTTATCTGAGAGAGAGGGAGAAAGAAGTCAAAGCATAGGGTAGGGCAGTGTGAGCAGGACCAGCAGTGTCATTAGGACTTAACAAACGAGGATCGGATGTCGTCAACCTTCTTTTCAAAGTGGTTGACAAAGTCATCCACGAGAGGGGGAGGAGGGGGAGGGATTCAGCAGTGAGGAGAATGTGGCAAAGAGCTTCCTAGGGTTAGAGGCAGATGCTTGGAATTTAGAGTGGTAGAAAGTGGCCTTACCAGCAGAAACAGATGAAGAAAATGTAGAGAGGGAGGGAGGAAAAGATGCCAGGTCGGGCAGGGAGTTTAGTTTTCTTCCATTTCCGCTCAGCTGCCCGGGAGCTCTGTTCTGTGAGCTCGCAATGAGTCATCAAGCCACAGAGCTGGAAGGGGAGGACCGAGCCGGCCGGGAGGATAGGGGACACAGGGAGTCAAAGGATGCAGAAAGGGGAGGAGAGGAGGGTTGAGGAGGCAGAATCAGGAGATTGGAGGGAGGAAGGATTGAGCAGAGGGAAGAGATGATAGGATGGAAGAGGGAGAGAGTAGTGGGGAGAGAGAGAGCGAAGGTTGCGGCGGCGCGTTACCATCTGTGTAGGGGCAGAGTGAGTAGTGTTGGAGGAGAGCGAGAGAGAAAAGGATACAAAGTAGTGGTCGGAGACATGGAGGGGAGTTGCAGTGAGATTAGTAGAAGAGCAACATCTAGTAAAGATGAAGTCAAGCGTATTGCCTGCCTTGTGAGTGGGGGGATGGTGAGAGGGTGAGGTCAAAAGAGGAGAGGAGTGGAAAGAAGGAGGCAGAGAGAAATGAGTCAAATGTAGACGTGGGGAGGTTGAAATCCCCCAAGACTGTGAAGGGTGAGCCATCCTCAGGAAAGGAACTTATCAAGGTGTCAAGCTCATTGATGAACTCTCCAAGGGAACCTGGAGGGCGATAGATGACAAGGATATTAAGCTTAAATGGGCTAGTGACTGTGACAGCGTGGAATTCAAATGAGGAGATAGACAGATGGGTTAGGGGGAAAAATTGAGAATGACCACTTGGGAGAGATGAGGATTCCTGTGCCACCACCCCTCTGACCAGATGCTCTCGGGGTATGCGAGAACACATGGTCAGACGAGGAGAGAGCAGTAGGAGTAGCAGTGTTTTCAGTGGTAATCCATGTTTCCGTCAGTGCCAGGAAGTCGAGGGACTGGAGGGTGGCATAGGCTGGGATGAAGTCAGCCTTGTTGGCGGCAGAACGGCAGTTCCAGAGGCTGCCTGAGACCTGGAACTCCAGGTGTGTAGTGCGTGCAGGGACCACCAGGTTAGCGAGGCAGCAGCCACGCGGTGTGAGGCGTTTGTGTAGCCTGTGCGGAGAGGAGAGAACAGGGATAGGCAGAGGCATAGTTGACAGGCTGCAGCAGATGGCTACAATAATGCAGAGGAGATCGGGATGAAATGAACTAAACATCAGGGAAAGGAGAGAGCAGGCCTCCCTCACCAAAAAAAAATTATATATATATAACTCTCCCAACTTCCACCTCAGAAACTATAATTGTTTCACTGAACCACCCGAGTAAAACTCTCCCAACTTCCACTTTAGAAATTAGAATTGTTGTAAACTACAGCAGACTGTTATCAGTAGCTGTAATTAAGTACAGCAGCTACCAACCACCTAACGTTAATGCCTCGGATGAGGTTAGAAAAACAGCTGAATGGTAGCAGCTAGCTGGCTCAATCACAGGTACTCTTAAGCATGAAATAACATTGGAAACAATTAACCATAGTTGCAAAAAAGTTACCAGTAGCTACCCGCTAGCTAGCTAGCTTTGTTGGTCCAAGTAGTGGGTAGGCTAGCCTCGTGCTTCGCCGAGTCCGCCGAATACAGTCCTTACCTACAATAATTACCTACAATAACCTTCAATAACTACCTGAGTAAGCTACCTATAATACCAAACTACAATACCTACCTACAATCTAAATACATGGTTTAAGCTTAACTCAACACCATATAAGAAGCCAAGCTTACCTTTCATAACGCAGCAACGATTAAACGTTGGGTAGCTAGCACAAAGATATTGTATTTAGCTACCACAGCCTGCTGGTAGTGTTGGCTGGCTAGCAATGGCTACTGTGTTGACTTTGTTTGAAAAAAGCAGCGTCGCTGCGAGCGAATGTAGCTGGCTAAAAGGATATTGTTTTTAGTTGCAACCGTTGCTAATAGCAACCTCGCCAGCTAATCCAGGAGGTGAGTTAGCTAGCTAGCCCGTGCTACATCGGCACCGCCGAATACAAAAGTAACCTACAATAACTACACAACAGCTACCCACAACAGCCCACGATGCCTACCTATACTACTTAATAATATACAGCCCACGATGCCTACCTATAGTACCTAACTACAATCTAAATACATAGTTTAAGCCTTACTCGACAAAGCCCAAGCTATGTAGCCAAACTGGCAGACTGCAATCAGTAGCCGAAATTAAGTACAGTAGCTACCAACCACCTAACGTTAATGATAATGAGGTTAGAAAAACAGCTGAAGGTGGCAGCTAGCTGGCTCAATTACAGGTACTCTTAAGCGTGAAATAACATTGGAAACAGCTAACCACAGTTGCTAAAAGTTACCGGTAGCTACCCGCTAGCTAGCTAGCTTTGTTGGTCCAAGTAGTGGGTAGGCTAGCCTCGTGCTTCGCCGGAGTCCGCCGAATAAACGTGCTATTACATACCTGTAGTAATACAATGAAACGGACACAAAGGTTATCTTCTTGACTGCACAGTTCTGGAGCTTTCTTTATTGAGTTTGCCTCCGGTGATGCGTTGTGCAGACCGCACCACCCTCTGGAGAGCTCTGCGGTTGTGGGCGGTGCAGTTGCCATACCAGGCGGTGATACAGCCCGACAGGATGCTCTCAACTGTGCATCTGTAAAAGTTTGAGGGTTTTAGAGACGCTGTTGCGCTTTCTTCACCAAACTGTCTGTGTGGGTGGACCATATCAGTTTGTACGCCGAGGAACTAAAATCAATTCCACCTTCTCCACTGCTGTCCTGTCGATGTGGATAGGGGGGTACTCCTTAAGCATGGTTTAATGTAAACAAACCAAAAAAGTGACAAACACATTCAATAAGCTCCCATAGTACAACTTCACCGTTGCTCGATGGAAAATGCCAATAAACTGTAGCCAAATGGTCTGCATCACAAACGCCTCAATTACAAACCTACACCTTTCCCCTAGCACCTATCAAAAAGTGTAAATCTGAAAATGATTACTCAGGACAGAATACAATTGTTAATCTTAACAGTATTGGTATGACATAACTTCACAAAATCAAGTGTTTCCATTATAGCATTAGTAAGGATGGATGCAACCACCCCATCTACAAAACTGAGAATCATCTTCGTTTACAAATTGAAAAATTGCACAAAATTATGTTTAATGATATTCTAATTGACCTGGCCCTGGTATCCTGGGTGGATATTGACCTCATTCCGTCAGTAGAGGATGCCTGGTTGTTCTTTAAAAGTGCTTTCCTCTCCATCTTAAATAAGCATGCCCCATTACAAAATTCAGAACTAAGAACAGATATAGCCCCTGGTTCACCCCAGACTTGACTGCCCTTGACCAGCACAAAAACATCCTGTGGCGTACTGCATTAGCATCGAACAGCCCCCGCGATATGCAACTTTTCAGGGAAGTCAGGAACAAATATACACAATCAGTTAGGAAAGCAAAGGCTAGCTTTTTCAAACAGAAATTTGCATCCTGTAGCACTAACTCCAAAACGGTTTGTGACACTGTAAAGTCCATGGAGAATAAGAGCACCTCCTCCCAGCTGCCCACTGCACTGAGGCAAGGAAACACTGTCACCACCGATAAATCTACGATAATCGAGAATTTCAATAAGCATTTTGCTACGGCTGGCCATGCTTTCCACCTGGCTACCCCTACCCCAGCCACCAGCTCTGCACCCTCTGTTGCAACTTGCACATGCCACCCCCCCCCCCCCACACCGCTTCTCCTTCACCAAAATTCAGATTGCTGATGTTCTGAAAGGGCTGCAAAATCTGGACCCCTACAAATCAGCTGGGCTAGACAATCTGGACCCTTTCATTCTAAAATTAGCAGCCGAAATTGTAGCAACCCCTGTTACTAGCCTGTTCAACCTCTCTTTCGTATCATCTGAGATCCCCTGAGATTGGAAAGCTGCCGCGGTCATCCCCCTCTTAAAAGGGGGTGACACTCTAGATCCAAACTGTTACAGACCTATATCCATCCTGCCCTGCCTTTCGAAAGTATTTGAAAGCCAAGTTAACAAACAGATCACCGACCATTTCGAATCCCACTGTACCTTCTCCACTATGCAATATGGTTTCCGAGCTGGTCATGGGTGCACCTCAGCCACGCTCAAGGTCCTAAACGGTATTATAACTGCGATCGATAAAAGACAGTACTGTGCAGCCATCTTCATCGACCTGGCCAAGGCTTTCGACTCTGTCAATCACCACATTCTTATTGGCAGACTAAATAGCCTTGGTTTCTCAAATGACTGCCTCGCCTGGTTCACCAACTACTTCTCAGATAGAGTTCAATGTGTCAAATCGGAGGGACTTTTGTCTGGACCTCTGGCAGTCTCTATGGGGGTGCCACAGGGTTCAATTCTCGGGCCGACTCTATTCTCTGTGTATATCAATGATGTCGCTCTTGCTGCTGGTGACTCTCAGATCCACCTCTACGCAGACGACACCATTTTGTATACATCTGGCCCGTCATTGGACACTGTGTTAACAAACCTCCAAACGAGCTTCAATGCCATACAACACTCCTTCCGTAGCCTCCAACTGCTCTTAAACGCTAGTAAAACTAAATGCATGCTCTTCAATGGAACGCTGCTTGCACCCGCCCACCCGACTAGAATCACTTCTCTCGGCAGGTCTGACTTAGAATATGTGGACAACTACAAATACCTAGGTGTCTGGTTAGACCGTAAATTCTCCTTCCAGACTCACATTAAGCATCTCCAATCCAAAGTTAAATCTAGAATCGGCTTCCTATTTCGCAACAAAGCCTCCTTCACTCATGCTACCAAACATGCCCTCGTAAAACTGACTATCCTACCGATCCTTGACTTCGGCGATGTCATTTACAAAATAGCCTCCAACACTCTACTCAGCAAATTGGATGTAGTCTATCTTGAACTTCTTCCATTTTCTAATAATTGCGCCAACAGTTGTTGCCTTCTCACCAAGCTGCTTGCCTATTGTCCTGTAGCCCATCCCAGCCTTGTGTAGGTCTACAATTTTATCCCTGATGTCCTTACACAGCTCTCTGGTCTTGGCCATTGTGGAGAGGTTGGAGTCAGTTTGATTGAGTGTGTGGACAGGTGTCTTTTATACAGGTAACGAGTTCAAACAGGTGCAGTTAATACAGGTAATGAGTGGAGAACAGGAGGGCTTCTTAAAGAAAAACTAAGAGGTCTGTGAGAGCCGGAATATGGTTGGTAGGTGATCAAATACTTATGTCATGCAATAAAATGCAAATGAATTACTTAAAAATCATACAATGTGATTTTCTGGATTTTTGTTTTAGATTCCGTCTCTCACAGTTGAAGTGTACCTATGATCAAAATTACAGACCTCTACATGCTTTGTAAGTAGGAAAACCTGCAAAATCGGCAGTGTATCAAATACTTGTTCTCCCCACTGTATATATACATACATATCCTTTAAAAATATAGATATTTCCCTTTATTACTTTCCAACACCACCATCCATTCCCTAATTGGAGTAAAGTAGTGAACAACAATGCTTAGGCCTCTACTTCATGCTTATACATACTATATACATTTTATGGACACAGTCAATAATTATATTTTGTTTGTTTTTACTCCTGAACTTCCTCCGATAATTTTCATGATGTACATCTGGTATGCTTCTATATGCCATATATTTCTAACTGTGCTCTTTCACAAAAGCTCACAATATATAACCTATATTCTTATTATGGACACAGCATTTCTTACACTAGTTATCTTGTTGTTATTAGTCCCATCCTTCAGCTCCATTCAACACCTCCCATCTATCTCTTAACACCATCCATATTGGATGTCTATTTGTCATATATTTTTCAACTGTACTGTGATGTTTTACAAAAGTTCTGAACCTTTCTATTCTCATTGTTTCTACAGTTTGTGAATTGAAAATAAACATTTTTGCTAAAAGTATTATTATATTATTGATCGATTGACTATGACTTTTTAGATCACCCAGTAGTGCTATCTGCAGGGTCAGCTCCATGCAAATATTGCAATCCTTCAGCCATTCCTGGACCAGTACCAAAACAAATGATCTAATGATTCTGTCTGTTCACAGCCAAATCTGAAGAGCTGGGAAGATTGTATCCCCCATACAAATAACATTCTATTGGTAGCAAGAATTTTAAATAATAATTTAAATTGAAAAATTCTAAGTTTTCGTCGTTTTCGGCGTCGTTTTGTGTATCAGTTCATAAACACTATGCCATGGAATCGGTACGTCTTCCCAACTATTTTGCAATCTATATGGGACGGCTGTCAATCTTTTGGTCCTTAAATTAAACTGGTAAACTTTTTTATTTATCACAATTTTCTTTAACAAATGATCTTCTTTAATGCAAGGCCGACAGACTTTTGCCTCTTTCCACTTTCCTCTTCCATTTTTGCGGTAATGCTGCAATTATTTTGTTGTAATTTTGGGTAGAGCAGACATTTCCATATGTTTTTGTTAGCTGCATGTGTGACATAACTCCACCATTCCTACCGATAATATCATTTACGAAGATGATACCTTTTAAAAACATTTTTTCAAAAAATAACGTTTTTTTATCAATTAGTATATTTGAGTTTAACCACAATATTTGTTGCAATATTTGTTCTGTCATTTCTGGAGGATTAAATTGAAATTGCAACCAACTTTCTATGGCTTGTTTTAGAAATAGTGATATTTGGGAGATTATTTCCTTTTCAAATACCTGAAAGTGAGGGGTTGTAATCTGAATAAAGGAAAAAAATCCCTTCTTGAACATTGGGTGAGACAATCTTACTAATTTGCTAGAGAACCTGTTCGGATTTAAGTATAATTTTTGTATGACTGAAGCTTTTAGTGATAGGTCTAATGCTTTAATATTTAATAATTTCTGTCCTCCTAATTCATATTCATTATATAAATAGGCCCGTTTAATTTTGTCTGGCTTGCCATTCCAAATAAAATGGAATATTTTTTTCTCATATAATTTAAAAAACTGTTCGCTAGGCGTAGGCAAGACCATAAGCAAATAGGTAAACTGGGATAATACTAAAGAGTTAATCAGGGTGGTTTTTCCACAAATTGACAGGTATTTACCTCTCCATGGTAGCAAGATCTTATCTATTTTTGCTAACTTTCAAAAACAATTTTTGGAGTGAGATCATTAACAGTGGGGAAAAAAAGTATTTATAATTAAGTAATTATTAGGAAATGGAAGACATACAAGACCACTGATAATCTCCCTCGATCTGGGGCTCCACGCAAGATCTCACCCCGTGGGGTCAAAATGATCACAAGAACTGTGAGCAAAAATCCCAGAACCACACGGGGGGACCTAGTGAATGACCTGCAGAGAGCTGGGACCAAAGTAACAAAGCCTACCATCAGTAACACACTACGCCGCCAGGGACTCAAATCCTGCAGTGCCAAACGTGTCCCCCTGCTTAAGCCAGTACATGTCCAGGCCCGTCTGAAGTTTGCTAGAGTGCATTTGGATGATCCAGAAGAGGATTGGGAGAATGTCATATGGTCAGATGAAACCAAAATATAACTTTTTGGTAAAAACTCAACTCGTCGTGTTTGGAGGACAAAGAATGCTGAGTTGCATCCAAAGAACACCATACCTACTTTTTCTGCAAAGGGACCAGGACGACTGATCCGTGTAAAGGAAAGAATGAATGGGGCCATGTATCGTGAGATTTTGAGTGAAAACCTCCTTCCATCAGCAAGGGCATTGAAGATGAAACGTGGCTGGGTCTTTCAGCATGACAATGATCCCAAACACACCGCCCGGGCAACGAAGGAGTGGCTTCGTAAGAAGCATTTCAAGGTCCTGGAGTGGCCTAGCCAGTCTCCAGATCTCAACCCCATAGAAAATCTTTGGAGGGGTGTTGCCCAGTGACAGCCCCAAAACATCACTGCTCTAGAGGAGATCTGCATGGAGGAATGGGCCAAAATACCAGCAACAGTGTGTGAAAACCTTGTGAAGACTTACAGAAAACATTTGACCTGTGTCATTGCCAACAAAGGGTATATAACAAAGTATTGAGAGACTTTTGTTATTGACCAAATACTTATTTTCCACCATCATTTGCAAATAAATTCATAAAAAATCCTACAATGTGATTTTCTGGATTTTTGTTCTTCTCATTTTGTCTGTCATAGTTGACGTGTACCTATGATGAAAATTACAGGCCTCTCTCATCTTTTTAAGTGGGAGAACTTGCACAATTGGTGGCTGACTAAATACTTTTTTCCCCCACTGTATTTCATTTGGGATATGTATTCGAGTATATCCACATCACCATCAGACCATTTTATTGGTAAACTACATGGTAATGTAAACATTTAATTTTTTAGTGATCCAATACGTAATATAGTACATTTATCATAATTTGGTTGTAATCCAGAGAGGTTGGAAAATGTATCTAGATCCTCTATGAGGCTGTGGAGGGATTCACGTTGTGGATTTAAAAGAAAACATGAATCATCAGCGTACAATGACACCTTTGTTTTCAAGCCCTGGATTTCTAATCCCTTGATATTATTGTTGGATCTGATTTTAATAGTTAACATCTCGATGGCAATGATAAATAGATAAGCCGATAGTGGACAACCTTGTTTCACTCCTCTTGACAGTTTAAAACTTTCTGAGAAATAGCCATTATTTACTATTTTACACCTAGGGCTACTATACATGATTTTAACCCAATTTATAAGAGATTGTCCAAAATTGAAATGCTCCAGGCATTTATATATAAACCCCAGTGGTACTTTATCAAATGCCTTTTCGAAGTCTGCTATGAATAGTAGGCCTGGCTTCCCAGATTTTTCATAGTGTTCTATTGTTTCCAGTACTTGCCTTATATTATCTCCAATGTATCGCCCATTTAAAACACCTGTCTGATTAGAATGATTTTTTTTTTTTTTTTTTTTGTCATTTAGCAGACGCTCTTATCCAGAGCGACTTACAGGAGCAATTAGGGTTAAGTGCCTTGCTCAAGAGCACATCGACAGATTTTTCACCTAGTCGGCTCGGGGATTAGAACCAGCGACCTTTCGGTTACTGGCACAACGCTCTTACCCACTAAGCTACCTGCCGTCCTGCCGTCCGACAATACCATTTTAATTCTATGCGCTATACATTTTGCTAGAATTTTTGCATCACAACACTGAAGTGTAAGGGGCCGCCAATTTTTTAAATGGACTGGATCTTTATATTTTCCACTTGTATCCTGTTTCAGTAATGATGAAATCAGACCTTCTTCTTGAGTGTCTGATAATCTACCATTTACATAGGAGTGGTTAAAACATGCTAATAACGGTCCTCTGAGTATATCAAAAAAGGTTTGGTATACCTCGACTGGTTTGCCATCCAACCCTGGAGTTTTCCAGGGCTTAAAGTCTTTAATTGCATCCAGAAGTTCCTCCTCTGTAATTTCACCTTCACATGAGTCTTTCTGTATGGCTGTTAATTTTACATTATCAATAGAAAAAAAATCTTTACAATTTGCTTTAGTTAGAGGAGATGGAGGAGACTGAAACGAAAACATATGCTTAAAGTACTTTGTTTCCTCCTTCAAAATATAATTTGGTGAATCATGGGTTACTCCGTCATTTGTAACCAGTTTCAATAAATTATTTTTGGTAGCATTCCTATGTTGAAGATTTAAAAAGAATTTGGTGCATTTCTCCCCATATTCCATCCAGTTTGCTTTATTTTTATAATACTGTACTGCCTGTATTGTAAGGCTGATTTCTACGCCAAACTTAGTGATGTAAAAAAACACATGACAACTCAAAAACATACTCAAAAGGCAAAGCCTTATAACAGTTCCACCCAAAACAAGCTGCCATTTATGGTAAAAAAAATTGACTCTGGAAAAAAGGCTGAGGCCACCATGGCATTAGCTATCGCTGAACACTGTTCCATGCTGGCATGTGATCACATTGGAGAAGCATGTAGAGGTGCTTTCTCAGACTCCACTGAGGCTACCCACTTCAAAATGTACAGGACAAAGTGCACAGAAATGATTAATGGTGTTCTAGCACCATACCTTCTGAAAAGGTTGGTCGCAGATGTGGGTGACCAGCATTTCAGCCTCCTCCTCAATGAGTCCACGGATGTAAGTGTTTCTAAGTACCTGGGGGTTGTGATAAGGTACTTTAGTGACATCAAGCAGACAATTGTATCAACATTTCTGGGGCTTGTTGAGTTGGAGGGAGGAGATGCCAAATCTATAGTCCGTGCTGTTGTGGCTTTCCTCGAGACGTGTTGTCTAACAAAAGAGAAACTCCTGGGGATAGGGACTGACAATGCCTCTGCTATGACGGGGATTAACAATGGGGTCCATAAAGTGCTGAAGGAGGAGTATGGCCTCAAAGATCTGGTTCTTATTCGCTGTGTGTGCCACTTTCTGCAGCTTGCTGTAAGTCATGCTTCCAATGACACCATCCCCCGTAGTGTGGAGTACTTGGTATGACAGACTTATAACTGGTTTTCAGTGTCTCCAAAGCACAGGGAGGCCTACAAGGCCATATATGAGACCATCAACTGTGGGGAGAAACCTTTACAGATAACCAAGGTGTGTGCCACACGTTGGCTCTCCATTGAACCCGCGGTTTCACGCATTTTGGACCAGTGGGAGGAGCTTAGGCTGCATTTCACAGTCACCAAGTCCAGTGAACACTGCTACATGGCTGAGGTTTTATACTCCATGTACAGTGATCCTCAAAACATATTGTATCTGACTTTTTTGAAGTCTGGGTGAGGTACAGTTGGCCATCAAGGCTTTTGAGGGAGAGCAAGTAGATCCTCTTAAGCTACTTGACAGCTTGGTTAGCCTGATCAAGTCTGTGAGCAGCAGTGTGCTGAATCCACTGGCAAATGTTGATGTACTCAAAGGGCCAATAGATGGATACATCAGTCCCAAACCGTACCTTGGTTACCTTTTTGAGTCAAAGGCAGCTGAGCTCCACCTTGCGCCTGAGGATGAAAACAATGTCAAAAAGCGGTGTGTAGCCTTCACCATCTCCCTCACTAATGAGTTGAGGGTGAGACTGCCGGACAACATCAAAGCGTTGCAGGACATGTCCGTTTTCAATGTGGAGGAAACTCTAAAGCAAAATAAGAGCCCTGGAGAAATATAAAAAATAGCCAAGCTCCTTGGCTACTCCCCTGTAGAGATAGACAAGATTGTCCAGCAATGGCGTGCTATCCATCTTAGTAAATGGAATTAGACAAAAAAACACACTGGGCTTCTGGAGTGAGATTTTGAAGTTCAGGGATGCAGCTGATATCAACCCGTTTCAAGAACTTGCCATGGCTGCTGTGTCTGTGTTGTCCTTGCCACACTCGAATGCTGAAGTGCCAGATAAGTGTGGTAAAAAGCAAACTTAGAAATCGGATGTCCTTGCAGACCCTTAACTCCATCCTGTACATTCGATATGGACTGAAGCTGTCTGGTGTGGCTTGCTATGAGCACCAGCTGCCTGATAATGTTTTGCAGCTTTTTGGCACATCAGCTGCTTACTCATTTAAGTCAGCTCCCTCAGTTGCTGAACCTGCCATAGAAAGCCTTGACCAAAATGACGATGACCCACTCCTTCTGTGAGCCATCACAGCCTGTGTGTGTGTGTGGAGGAGGGTCTGAAAAAACAAACAATTAACCTGAATTAGGGCCAGACTAGTTACCATCATTTTCTCACAATGCCATTGACAGTTTTTTCTATTGTCTCTTTTTGGTCCATTTAGATTGTTAATGTAGATTGTATACAAAAAAATGTTTAAAATGTTATGGTTAAAAATGTTCATGTTTTACTGCGACTTGTTGTAGGCTCCTAAGTGGACCATAAGGTTAAAAACCAAACCAAACTTAATAAAAAATAAAATAAAAAATAAATAAAATAAAAAACTAAGTTGAGTGTCTCTTTTGGGTCACTTTTGCCGGTCCCAAGCCCGGATAAAGGAGGAGGGTTGGAATTGTGACATAAAAAAAAACAAGAATCGACAGAAGAAAGTTCATTTGTAGTTCTAAACATATTTAGGGTGTTTTTTTACTCACTTTTTGTCTCTCCCACGACGTTATTCCTCTCTCCTACAGCGTCCATCACAATTACATGCACATGGCCAATTATGCAAATTAGGTGATGACAGCATTTAGTGACTTCTAGGACAGCCAATAGCTACTTTCCTTACTGAGGAGTTGGCAACACTGATTCAAAACCATCAAGCCATAACGGACATAACAAAAATACATCTAGAATATATTACATCTTGATTCAAACAACGTTCAAATATTTAGCTAAGGGTGGGCACAGCTAGATATTAGCTCACGTACAAAAATATTTTCGGGAAAACAGAACATGGAATAGGCTATTAATTATAACAGTTTTAGACTGAAGACTCGCAGAGACACTTGACGTTTTGAAACCGATTCACCGGCTCCTGATGCAACATTTTCTCTCAAAATTCAACAAATGTCATGTAGCCTACAGACCGTAATTGCAGATGTTCGCTTCCATCACGAGACTGCCCGGGCATGTGGAAAGCGCTATGTGCCCAAATTGCCAATTCTTTACAATAGGCTATGTGATTCTGTAGGCTATTTATTGTCAGGAGCTGTAACCTTGTGAGAAATCGTCTTCTCATCGTATGGCTGATGAATGTAAAATATGATTTAACCCACCGGATGGCTGCTTCAGTGTAGAGGTCTTGTACAAGAATTCCCCCGAAAGGACCACGCAATCCCATAATCCAATGGGCCTAGGACTAACCGTTATTAGCTGTAAATCATCATGCCTGTATTTTGTTTGCATAACATTTACTGTAACATTCACTGTTACAAACTGTAATCATTCGGCGACCCAAGATGCATCGCAGTCTACAACATTATATTGTTAATGTATAAAACAGGGAATTACTGTGCGTTTTTACTGTAAAATCTACAGCTATTTGTTACAGTGTGACTATTGCTTTAAATTAGTATAATGGTTGGATATGACTTTGGGAGTTTCAGTATAAGCACGAATTTGATACATGATACAAGGCAGTTATACAATTTTAAAAACATTACAAAACATTTACAACATATTTCACAACACTGTGTGACTTCAGGCCCCTACTCTACTACCACATACACTACCAGTCAAAAGTTTGGACACACCTACTCATTCAAGGGTTTTTCTTTATTTTTTACTTTGTAGAAGAATAGTGAAGACATCAAAACTATGAAATAACACATATGGAATAATATAGTGACCGAAAAAGTGTTAAACAAATCAAAATATTTTATATTTGAGATTCTTCATATAGCCACCCTGTCGCGGATTCCGCCGAGGCTGCTCCTCCTCCTTGCTCGGGCAGGCTTCGGCGTTCGTCGTCCCCGGAGTACTAGCTACTGCCGATCGATGTTTCGGTGTTTGTCTTGTGTTGTCTAGTTTGTACACCTGTTACTTATTTTGTGTTGATTGTGTAACATATAAGTTCCCTTGTTTTACATTTGGCCTTTGTGTGTTATTGTCATTTTGTCCTGTTTTGATGTTCGGCTGTTCTAGTTCGCCTTTTACGCACAGCGCGTGTTACTCCTCCAGTGTTGTGGAGACTTTTGTTTTGTGCGTGTTTACCTGTAGTAAAGTAGTCATCCTGATCCTCTGTGTCCTGCGCCTGACTTCACCGCCGCATACACATCACCCCATTCTGACAGAATAACACACCTACCATGGAGTCAGCAGGACCAGCGGTGGTAACTGAGTCTCTGGAGGATCGGGTCAGCAGCCAGGATGCCATGATCCGTAGACTCGGCACCGCCATGCAAGATGTGATGGACACTCTGAGGCGATGGGAAAGAGGAGGCTTGCCCACACCTCCTCCTACAATACCACTACCATCGGACAGACCCATCGTTCCATCTCCGGAGTCCAGTGGGATTCGGCTCTCGCTCCCGAGGGCATATGATGGCACCGCAGCCGGGTGTCAGGGTTTCCTACTTCAAGTGGAACTCTACCTGGCAACCATACACCCGGCTCCCTCGGGATATGAGAGCGTTTCCGCCCTCATCTCCTGTCTATCCGGCAAGGCATTGGAGTGGGCCAATGCCGAATGGAGGGGAATAGACGCCGCCACCATCAGCTATGCGGAGTTCTCCCGCCGCTTCAGGGCGGTTTACGATCATCCCCCAGAGGGTAAAGCGGCAAGGGAGCGTCTGTTCCACCTCAGACAGTGGAAGAGGAGCGCACAAGAGTTCGCCCTGGACTTCCGGACTCTGGCGGCTAATGCGGGGTGGAATGAGAGGGCCCTCATCAACCACTATTGGTGCAGCCTACGAGAGGACGTTCGCCGAGAGTTGGCCTGCAGGGACACCAACCTAAGCTTCGATCAGTTGGTGGACATGTCGATCCGTCTGGATACCCTGCTGGCTACCCGCGGATGTCCGGAGTTGGGGCCGTCCATTCCATCTCCCTGCACCTCCGAGCCGAGCCCTATGGAGCTCGGGGGTGCTGGTGCTAGAGAGAGGAGGAGAGAGACCCGGAGAGAGGCCGTCCCCTGCACCAACTGTGGCCGTGGAGGACACACTGCGGCTCGGTGCTGGGGAGGGTCTCCTGGGGATCGAGGCAACAGGTCACGCACTGATGAGTCATTTCAGGTGAGTAGGCGCCCAACTCACCCAGAGCTCTCTGTTGTCCACTTGTGTATTCAAGTTGAATTTCCCCAGGTTTCATCTCATTCCCAGCATAAGGCACTAGTCGATTCAGGCGCAGCTGGGAATTTTATTGATCGTAATTTCTGTGTTAAGTTAGGGATTCCCCTCCTACCAGTAGATGTGCCTTTTCCTATTCATGCCCTAGATAGCCGTCCTTTGGGATCAGGTTTAATTAGGGACGTCACGGCGCCACTAACGATGAAGACGCAGGGGGGTCATGAGGAAATCATACAGTTGTATCTGATCGACTCTCCTGCGTTTCCCGTGGTGCTGGGGCTTCCTTGGTTAATCTCTCATGACCCCACCATTTCGTGGCAACAGAGGGCTCTCAGGGAGTGGTCTGATCAGTGTGTCGGGCGGTGTATAGGTGTTTCCTTAGGGGCGACCACGGTGGAAAGTCCGAACCAAATGCCCGCACTGCACATTCCTCCTGAGTATGATGATTTGGCACTCGTGTTCAGTAAGAAGAGGGCGACACAATTGCCACCTCATAGACAGGGGGATTGTGCGATAGACCTCCAGGCAGGTGCTGCACTTCCGCATAGTCATGTGTATCCTCTGTCTCAAGAGGAGACGGCGGCTATGGAGACATACATCGCCGAGTCTCTGAGACAGGGATACATACGGCCCTCCACTTCTCCTGCGTCCTCGAGTTTCTTTTTTGTGAAGAAGAAGGATGGAGGTTTGCGCCCGTGTATTGATTACCATAGTCTCAATCAGATCACTGTTAAATACAGTTATCCTCTCCCTCTGATTGCGAGTATGACGGAGTCATTACACGGAGCGCGCTTCTTCACAAAATTGGATCTCAGGAGCGCCTACAACCTGGTGCGCATTAGGGAGAGAGATGAATGGAAAACAGCATTTAGTACCACCTCGGGTCACTATGAGTATCTCGTCATGCCATACGGGTTAATGAATGCTCCTTCAGTCTTCCAATCATTTGTGGACGAGATTTTCCGGGATTTGCATGGGCAGGGTGTAGTGGTATATATTGACAACATTCTAGTATACTCTGCTACACGAGCCGAGCATGTGGCCCTGGTGCGTCGAGTGTTGGGTAGGCTGTTGGAGCATGACTTGTATGTGAAGGCGGAGAAATGCCTGTTTTTCCAGGAGTCCATCTCCTTCCTGGGCCATCGGTTGTCCGCGTCAGGGGTGGAGATGGAGATTGACCGCGTTTCAGCCGTGCGTAATTGGCAGACTCCTACCACGGTTAAGGAGGTGCAGCGGTTTTTGGGTTTTGCCAATTACTACCGGAGGTTTATTCGGGGTTTTGGACAGGTAGCGGCTCCCATCACCTCCCTGCTAAAGGGGGGCCCGGTGCGTTTGCAGTGGTCGGCTGAGGCGGACAGGGCGTTTAGACAACTGAAGGACCTGTTCACCTCGGTTCCGGTGCTGGCACATCCGGACCCCTCTTTGGCGTTCCAAGTGGAGGTGGACGCGTCAGAGGCTGGTATTGGGGCTGTACTGTCTCAACGCTCAGGCACGCCTCCTAAACTCCGGCCCTGTGCTTTTTACTCTAAGAAGCTCAGCCCAGCGGAACGTAATTACGACGTGGGGACAGGGAGCTGCTAGCTGTGGTCCAAGCCCTAAAGGTGTGGAGGCATTGGCTTGAGGGGGCTCAACACCCTTTTCTCATTCTGACTGACCATCGTAACCTGGAGTACATCCGGGCAGCTAGGAGACTGAACCCTCGTCAGGCTAGGTGGGCCATGTTTCTGGCCCGGTTTGTCTTTAAGCTCACCTATATACCAGGGTCACAGAACATTAAGGCAGACGCCCTGTCTCGGCGATATGACACAGAGGAGAGGTCCATTGAGCCCACACCCATACTGCCGGAGTCTTGACTGGTGGCACCGGTGGTGTGGGAGGTCGATGCGGAGATCGAGCGGGTGTTACGTACCGACCCTACTCCTCCAGAGTGTCCGGAGGGGCGGAAGTACGTGCCGCTCGAGATTCTTGATCGACTAATTTATTGGGCTCATACGTCACCCTCCTCTGGACATCCTGGTATTGGCCGGACAGTGCACTGCCTTAGTGAAAAGTACTGGTGGCCAACATTGGCAAAGGACGTGAGGGTTTATGTCTCCTCCTGCTCGGTGTGCGCTCAGTGTAAGGCGCCTAGACAACTGCCCAGGGGGAAGTTACAACCCCTACCCGTTCCACAAAGGCCGTGGTCTCACCTATCGGTAGACTTTGTCACGGACCTTCCCCCCTCCCAGGGGAATACCAATATTCTGGTCGTTGTGGATCGGTTTTCTAAGGCCTGTCGTCTCATCCCAATGCCGGGTCTCCCTACTGCCCTACAAACTGCTGAGGCCCTGTTTACTCACGTCTTCCGGCACTACGGGGTACCTGAGGATATAGTGTCTGATCGGGGTCCCCAGTTCACCTCTAGAGTCTGGAGGGCGTTTATGGAATGCTTGGGGGTCTCGGTTAGCCTTACCTCGGGTTTCCACCCTGAGAGTAATGGGCAGGTGGAGAGAGTGAACCAGGATGTGGGTAGGTTTCTGAGGTCTTATTGCCAGGACCGGCAGGAGGAGTGGTCTGGGTATATTCCCTGGGCAGAGATTGCCCAGAACTCCCTTCGCCACTCCTCTACGAATCTGACCCCTTTTCAGTGTGTGTTGGGGTATCAGCCGGTTCTGGCACCCTGGCATCAGAGCCAGATCGAGGCTCCTGCGGTGGATGAATGGTTTCGGCGCTCGGAGGAGACATGGAACGCTGCGCATGTCCATCTGCAGAGGGCTATCCGTAGGCAGAAGGCGAGCGCCGATCGCCACCGCAGTGAGGGTCCAGTGTATGCACCTGGAGATCGAGTCTGGCTCTCGACTCGAAACCTGCCCCTTTGCCTGCCGTGCCGGAAGCTGGGTCGGCGGTTTGTGGGGCCATTTAAAGTCCTGAGGAGATTGAACGAGGTATGTTACAGGTTACAACTGCCAAATTATTATCGCATTAACCCCTCGTTCCATGTGTCTCTCCTCAGGCCGGTGGTAGCTTGTCCACTCCAGGACAATGAGATACGGGAGACTCCTCCGCCCCCACTGGACATCGAGGGGGCTCCGGCGTACTCAGTCCGGTCCATCGTGGATTCGAGACGTCGGATGGGGGGTCTGCAGTATCTCGTGGAGTGGGAGGGGTACGGTCCGGAGGAACGGTGCTGGGTACCTAGGAGGGACATCTTAGATCCCTCCCTCCTGACGGAGTTCCACCAGAGTCATCCCACTCGACCTGCTCCGCGTCCTCCTGGCCGTCCCCGAGGCCGGGGTCGGCGCACGGCTGGAGCCGTGCGTCAAGGGGGGGGGTACTGTCACGGATTCCGCCGAGGCTGCTCCTCCTTCTTGCTCGGGCAGGCTTCGGCGTTCGTCGTCCCCGGAGTACTAGCTACTGCCGATCGATGTTTCGGTGTTTGTCTTGTGTTGTCTAGTTTGTACACCTGTTACTTATTTTGTGTTGATTGTGTAACATATAAGTTCCCTTGTTTTACGTTTGGCCTTTGTGTGTTATTGTCATTTTGTCCTGTTTTGATGTTCGGCTGTTCTAGTTCGCCTTTTATGCACAGCGCGTGTTACTCCTCCAGTGTTGTGGAGACTTTTGTTTTGTGCGTGTTTACTTGTAGTAAAGTAGTCATCCTGATCCTCTGTGTCCTGCAACTGACTTCACCGCCGCATACACATCACCCCATTCTGACACACCCTTTGCCTTGATGACAGCTTTGCACACTCTTGGCATTCTCTCAACCAGCTTAATGAGATAGTCACCTGGAATTCATTTCAATTAACAGGTATACAGAAGATAGCCCTATTTGGTAAAAGACTAAGTCCATATTATGGCAAGAACAGCTCAAATAAGCAAAGAGAAACAACAGTCCATCAAGATAGCCCTATTTGGTAAAAGACTAAGTCCATATTATGGCAAGAACAGCTCAAATAAGCAAAGAGAAACAACAGTCCATCATTACTATAAGACATGAAGGTCAGTCAATACAGAACATTTCAAGAACTTTGAAAGTTTCTTCAAGTGCAGTTGCAAAAACCATCAAGCGCTATAATGAAACTGGCTCTCATGAGCACCGCCACAAGAATGGAAGACCCAGAGTTACCACTGCTGCAGAGGATATGTTCATTAGAGTTACCAGCCTTTGCAGCCCAAATAAATGCTTCACAGAGTTCAAGTAACAGACACATCTCAAAATGAACTGTTCAGAGGAGACTGCGTGAATCAGGCCTTCAAGGTCGAATTGCTGCAAAGAAACTACTAAAGGACACCAATAATAAGAAGGGACTTGCTTGGGCCAAGAAACACAAGCAATGGACATTAGACTGGTGGAAATGTGTCCTTTGGTCTGGAGTCCAAATTTGAGATTTTTGGTTCCAACCACCATGTCTTTGTGAGACGCAGTGTGGGTGAACGGATGATCTCCGCATGGGTATTTCCCACCGTAAAGCATGGAGAAGGAGGTGTTATGGTGTGGGGGTGCTTTGTTGGTGACACTGTCTGTTATTTATTTATAATTCAAGGCACACTTAACCAGCATGGCTACCACAGCATTCTGCAGCGATACGCCATCCTATCTGGTTTGGGCTTAGTGGGACTATCATTTGTTTTTCAACAGGACAATGACCCAACACACCTCCAGGCTGTGTAAGGGCCATTTTACCAAGGAGAGTGATGGAGTGCTGCATCAGATGACCTGGCCTCCACAATCCCCCAACCTCAACCCAATTGAGATGGTTTGGGATGAGTTGGACCTCAGAGTGAAGGAAAAGCAGCCATCAAATGCTCAGCATATGTGGGAACTCCTTCAAGACTGTTGGAAAAGCATTCCAGGTGAAGCTGGTTGAGAGAATGCCAAGAGTGTGCAAAGCTGTCATAAAGGCAAAGGGTGGCTTTTTGAAGAATCTCAAATATAAAATATGTTGATTTGTTTAACACTTTTTTGGTTACTACATGATTCCATATGTGTTATTTCATAGTTTTGATGTCTTCACTATTATTCTACAATGTATAGAAGAAGAAAAAAACTTTAATGAGTAGGTGTGTCCAAACCTTTGACTGGTACTGTATCTACAACACAAAATCCAAGTGTACATGTGTGTATAGTGCGTATGTTATCGTGTGTTTGTATGCATGTGTCTGTGCCTATGTTTCTGTTGCTTCACAGTCCCGCTGTTCCATAAGGTGTATTTTTATCTGTTTGTTAAATCTAATTTTACTGCTCGCATGTTTCCTCGTCTCCTCACTCCGCTGCCGCCCGCCTCCGCCGCGTTGTTCTTTCATTTAATTTCAGCTCACCAGCCTTGGGTCTGACCAAGAATGAATTTCAAGTTCTGCTTCTGATGAGAACTCTAAACTGCAGTTCGGGTCTCGTGTGCAGTCTGGCAGTGTCAATTGTGCGTGTGGTTTGAATTTATGGCGACTTTGTGTAAAGTAAATGGGTCATTCTACAGATTCGGTGACATTTCAGTATTGTCAGTGTCCCAAGATGTACTAGTGTTATAACTTGTCAGAACATTTATCAAACTACACTTAAATTACAACATTTCAAAGTTTTACATGTTTTTAATATGGAGAATATGATTTTAAACAGAGATGAATTTCAATACTTATATGTTTGCTTTTCTTAGGAGTATTAAGAATTTCGCCTGTCCCTATTGACCATCATTCAAATGGCGTGACTCATTTTGAGTACACAGTGTTAAATAATAATGCTTTTTTTTTGTTAAATTAATTGTATATGCCCCCTTATTATGCATAATCCATTTTCTCAGCATAAGACATTTTATTTTCTGAGAAATTCAGGCTTTTACCCCTGTCCTTGTATTTCTTTCAACCCCGTAACGCAACAATACCCCCACTCACAATTAAATAATGGTTTGATCCCGTGGACATCATTTATGAGGAAGTGACATCATACAAGTCTTCAGAGAAGCCTGGTGTGACAAGTGGTAAGCTGCTCTCTCACTTTTTATAAATATTTCATGTTTTTTAAGCACATATGGGCTTTGTCAATCTCAGGTATTCAACTCTGTTGGGGGGGGGGGATTGATAGTTAAGATTTTACCAAGAATTGTTTTTATCGCTATGAAGTATAACAATGTCTTTTGTTGAATAAGGCCATGTGGCACACTGCTAGCTGCTAGCATCCCGAATTAGCAACAGATTAGCACAAAATCTTCAACCCTGTCACATTCAACCCCATCACATTTTTCAATGTTACGGGGTTGAATGGCTGTTACAGGGTTGAGTAGCTGTTAAATCTTAGCAATATTAAATGTATATTGCTTAATACCAATCATATTTTCTTGTTGAATGTTTGTTGTTTACGGTTTTACAGTATCAACTAAAAGTACGAGGAATTTTTGAAAATAATAACTAAAAAAAGTGACAATTAATTTGTTCTCTCTCCTATATACATTGACATATTTAGGAGTATTATCTGCAAGTTCATGTTCATTTTACTACATAGTGATTAAAAGGATACAATATTTAGTCTTGAAGAGTAAGCAGGTCATTGACTTGACCTTGACCTACAATTTCAGATTCAACAATGGAAAAAACAGCAGCAGAAAGGAAACACACATAGAGAGGAAGGTGAGGGACATCCGCGGCGCCGGTGGTCAGGTAATTCTCCTGGAAATGTAAGATCTTTAAGACACGAGGTGGTGGTGGTCATGGACACACAATCAACAGAAAATAAAGTTTTGTTGCTTTAAAGCATAATTTGGTAATGCATAAAAAGACTAGAGAATGTAAATGAAGACTAGTCTAAAAAGACATACAGTATACTGCCTTGGCAACTGGTGCGTGAGGGGTTCATGTTCACTAGCCGACTGGTTTGTACTGACATATTTAGGAGTATTATCTGCAAGTTCACGTTCATTTTACTACATAGTGATTAAAAAGGATACAGTAATTAGTTTTGGAGAGTAAACTGGTCATTGACTTGACCTTGACCTACAATTTCAGATTCAACAATGGCAAAAACAGCAGCAGAAAGGCAAAGAGAGTACAGGGCAAGAAGAAATGCTGATCCAGAACGAAGGGAAAAGTACCTCAGGAGTGAACGCATGAGATGGACTAAAGATGTTTTATCAGGAAAGAAGAAAGGAATAGGAGATCTAGATAAGAGAGGTCAAAAGATGAGGAGAAAGGGATGGAGAAAAGCGAAGGAGCGGCAAAAGCAAAGGGAAATGGCTGTTAATACTATTGCCACCCCTCCACAAAGTCCTGATAGAGACGTGGTGATGTCACATGAGCCCACAAGGTTAGGAAAAGATTGTGTGTGTAAGAGAGAGAGAGAGAGAGAGAGAGAGAGAGAGAGAGAGAGAGAGAGAATAGGAGTGCAAAGGAGTGCATACAAATATGATTTCTGGTAACTTTGTACACTATTTCTTCAAAACTGCTTAGACATATTCACATTGTAATAGTATCCTTAATATTTATTTATACTGCTTATGAACTTACCTTGTTATGATTTGATACAATAAATAAAATTGAATTGAATTGTCTATTTGTTTGTTTTAGACAATCTGTGAAGGGGAAGAAAAAAATCAAGAAAGACAAAAGACAAATTGAGAAAGCAGGTAGCTGATTTACAGAAATGTCTTGATGAAGAAAGGAGGGCCAAAGAAAAGTACAAAAAAGGCTCCAGCGTTTAGAAAAGAAGACTTCGTCAAAATCCACAGCTGTACCAAGTGATGTCAGAAGAGCTGCACTGCATCACACAGCACTCGTTGCTCAAATAAAGGAGCATTATAAAAATGCAAAAACTGAACGAAAGAAGCAAATTATATCCAGAGTAGTGGCAGGTAACATTATTAAGAAGTATAGACTGCAATCATTTTCAGAGTCTGCTTTGGGTTTTTCAAAGAAACGCTGGAAGCTCACAGGCAGTGTATCTACATTTCAAAGAAAGAAAATCTCAAACTTTGTGGACATCAAGAAGAGGGTGAGGGATTTCTTCACACGTGATGATATCAGTAGAATGACCACTGTCAAAAAAGCAAACTAAAACAAAGAACAAACAGAAGATGCAGAAGAGGTTCCTCCTTGACACGTTGAAAAATCTGCATAGGAAGTTTCTTGCAGAGAACACAAAAGAAATTTCATACTCCATGTTCAGCCGCCTCCGGCCTTTCTGGGGTGGTTTACCCTTCCCTTGCTGATCGGGACACTTGTATGTGTAAGCTTCACGAAAACCTGACCTTTGTCGCAGAGAAGCTCAAACAAATTAAGCTTATTGAATCGTCAGTGCTTGAAGATTTAGTTGAAAGTGTGTGTTGTAGTTCCTTGAATAAGCAGTGCATGTACGGTGAATGTGAACAATGCAAGAACCAAACAGTTCCAATGTCAAGCTTGTATGCTGCTGATGAAAATGTTGTCTTTCTCCAGTGGATGGTCAAAGAAAAGCAAAGAAAAAATGAGGAAGGTCAAACAGTAAAAGTCACTGTGAAGGATGAGGTAAACATGACGCAGGAACAACTAGTACAGTTGTTTCATACGCTCCTCTTCAGGTTTCGGAAACATCTTTTCAACATTAAACAGCAGTATGCTTACTGTCGCGAACTCAAGAAAAACATGTCTGCAGATGAGTGCCTTATCCATATTGATTTTTCAGAAAACTTCACCTGCAGATATGGGACAGAGATACAGTCTGTTCACTTTGGTTCATCTCATGAACAGGCCGTCCTCCACACAGGTGTCCTCTACGTTGGACAGAAACAGCAACCAACTTGCTTCACCACCATTTCTCCATCAAGGAATAAGGCTCCTCCTGCTATCTGGGCACACCTCAGTCCTGTGCTTGATGACCTGCAACATACCCACCCCAACATATCAACAGTACACTTCTTCAGCGATGGCCCTTGTACCCAGTACAGGCAAAAAGGCAATTTCTTTCTGTTCAGCACAGAACTGGCCAAGAGGGGCTTGAGGGCAGGGTCTTGGAATTTCTTTGAAGCAGGGGCATGGGAAGGGGAGCACCAGATGGTGTTGGTGCAACCCTAAAAAGAACCGCAGACAGGCTGATAAGTCAAGGATGTGACATCCCAAATGCTCATACTCTGTACAGGGTCTTAGAGGAGAACAACACTGCCATCAAGCTTTACTTCATTGAAGACGAGGCCATCGAGAAAGCCGTCCAAGGTATGCCAGCCAATTTGCCAGTAGTTCCATCCACAATGCGGATCCACCAAGTTGTTTGTGTGGCTGCAAGGCAAATTGCCTACCGTGATGTAAGCTGTATGTGCACAGTCCACAACAAGAAACTGGAATGCCAGTGTTTCAATACACAACATTTCACATTTACCCCTAAAGTTACATCAGTCGTGTAACAGAGGGAGGTTGATTGGGCAAATCCAGACATATGCGGGAAATGGTGCGTGGCCAAATATGATGACGATTTCTATCCCGGAATAATTCTAGCCACAGATGAATCCCATGTGCAGGTCAAATGCATGTGCTGTGCTGGACCAAATAGGTACTTCTGGCCACTTCTTGATGATATCCTGTGGTATCCATTTGAGGACATCTTGGAACACATTGATCCCCCTAAACCGGTGACTTCTAGGCACATGGAAATACAGAAGGAAGTGTGGGCTAGGCTCTCTCAGTAAAAATGGTGAACAAACTGTAGGCTTACCTATAGGTTATTAATGTTGAGATGTTTGCTTAATGTTCAAACATTCAAACAACACAGACATTCCTGCCATTACTCTGGATATTTCTATGAAATCAATGAAATGTTGTAACTGTTGTTAGTTTATTAATGTGTTTTAATCCGTCTAGATTTCATCGTGATTGTTTAAACTTTAAAAGCTATGTTGACAGTAGTTTAAAATGTTAAAAAATGGCAACATGTGACCTATATAGGTTATCAATGTTAAGATGTTTGCTCAATGTTCAAACAGACTCCTGCCATTATCAGATGGATATTTTTATGAAATCAATGAAATGTTGTTACTGTTATTAGTTCATTAATGTGTTTTACTCTGTCTAGCTTTCATCTAGATTCTTTAGATTTTAAAAGCTATGTTGACAGTAGGTTTAAAAATGTTAAAAATGTTTAAAAAATGGCAACATGTTAGTGATCTCAAAAGATAAAACATATGACACGTGATGCTTTTCACTCAACCCTGTTACATGATTTTCAACCCTGTTGCGGTGCATACATCCCTGTTACGAGATTATTTTTTTACATTTTTGTATTAAATACACAAAATATAACATCAATAGTGTTTTTATTGTGTGTATTAAATCAGGGTAAATAAGGCTATTTCAATTTTGTCAGGAATTACGCAGCATTCTTGCACATTTCTTGCGAAAATGTGGAGTTAGATTAGACATTTCTTCATCGTAAACAGGAAAGGATGGTGCTGGTCAGTTTTTCTTGATTTTCTCTTTAATTACAATATGCCATTATTTACAAGGGACATCTAAACTGTGAGATTATGCCAGAAGCTGATCTCAAGCTTATTGGAAAAATGAATAGTTGAATAACAAAATGACTGTGACGGGGTTGAATTAAATTGGGACTTGTTTGAGAAAATAATACAGAATAATAACTTAATTGAGATGGGAAAAGGTATTTTCTATCAAGTACACACATTACTTTGTCACATCAAATAAAAAAAGCTTAAGATTTTAATGTTCATTGTTTCATCCTCCTCAATCACAAAAGGCACCGAATCTGTAGAATGACCCAAATACGTTAGGCTAAAGGCGACAATGCGACAACCTGTCTGGTAAAAAAAAAGATATAACACATTATACAATCTGCTGCTGCGCATGTTGTGTATTTCGTGGAATTGCATTAGTGCGACATTGGGGGAAAATGTTGTAATTTCCGGTGTCTTTCTTTCGGGAAATGTGAATAGTGGTCCCGGGACAGTCCCGGATCCCAGTTACCAGTGTTAATCCCTAATTTGTATCTATTCTCTGAATGGAACCCTCTGATCTCATACAATTCTGGTTTCCCGGGGAACAAGGAAACAATGAAACAAAGTATTTGAATCATACAACATTTTAGTACTTCAAGAGCTCATAACAGAACTGTACACAAAACTGTAGAGAGGGGAAATCCAATGGACTTTCTTGTGAAGAAGATTGAAGGTACATTTACAGCTAAATCATGAATCTGATAGCTGAGTGGGATGTTTTGTTTATGAAAACATTTATGGGTACAGTGAACTCTTGCTGATAAAATCAAATTACTATCTGAGCTAATGTTAGCTTGCTATTTATCTGGCCCTGAATACACATGCACCATGCACTCAATTGCAGCAATACTCTCCAATCTCTCAATATAAGGTTTTAAATAATATGTCTCTCTTTATTGTTTGTTTTGATATGTAGCCTTACTTATTTAAATGTATTACATTCACTTAATCTTTACACTTTTCTTTTTTTTTATCATCACCACTGAGTGTTTCAGTAATATCTTTGCATCCTTCTCTGTCTGACTAGAGTTCGATATCTCCAGGTATCATATGAGGGGACTCTATAGGAAACTTGACTCTCCAAAGAATGATCCCACAGATGACTTTGCTGATAACACTAGGGCTGCAGAGAGAGGTAAATTATATTGGCATTGTTACCCACAACAGATGTAGCCTACATATTGTAGCTACTGTAATTATTGTGCTAGATAAATTACCTCTGGAAAAATAATGCTTGTTCTGATATTCAATATTACTCTCATTTTAGCTGGTTTATCAAAAATGTTCATCACAGTGAAATGTTCAGTCAGAGTTCCCTTCGTGACATCACTGTTCTGGCCTGTGACGATACATGATGGTTACTCAGAGAACAGAGAACCACAAGGGTGTTATCTGCTCAAAGTAGCTGTTGAAACACTAGGTATGAGGGCCTAAATGGTCATAAGTATGGACGCTCTGAGAAGGACTAAGGAAAAAAAGACAAATATTGTAGAAGAATCATCCGGTATGTTAACTCTTTATGCCACTAGTTATGTGACATGATGAAATGTCAACATATAAAAGTGTTTATCAGATGATAGGATGACCTTGATGACATTTCTAAAGGGAAGCTGGTGATTAAGCAGAATCAATCTTGGTAAAAGTACAGATAGACTGAAAGGATTTATCCAGTAGATGCTGTTGGCTTGATGAAGGTCATACCTTAGTGCATCAAACCCATTTCCCACCTCTAGCTGTGGAACAAAGTAGTGACATTTTCCACTCACTTCCACCCCTCAAAACACTCAATCTATTTCCATTTAGACTGACTTTTAGTGGCCATGCAGTCATGTTTTTTCTTTTCACTGAGTACATTTTAGACCCATAATGAAACCTTGGAATTGAAAACTGCCTGCTGTCTGTACAGGTTGTGATAGTCTCACAGACTGCCTGAAGGTGCAGTCAAAGACCATAGAGACAACCCCCTCCAGACTTAACCCCAGCATCTCAGACCTCCTGTCCAGGCTGGGCACCACCAGCCCGGGCCACGACCAGCACCCCGCCAGCAGACCCTCTGACCCCCACCTCCACTACGACGCCATGGTCCACAGCTACTCCCTCAACCCAGCCACTCCAACCCCGGTAGGGTCCAACAGTTCAACCGGCGCCAACCCTCACCCTCGGCCGCCGCAGACCATGTACTGCCACCACACCTCCGACTCCCAGAGGTCACTGTGCAGCAAGGTGGATCCTCTCTTCATCCGCAAGGTCACGGCTGCAGAACTAGTCTGCGGGGAGAGGAAGTACAAGTGCTCAGGCTGCCTGAGGTACTACGACCATCTGGGGACCCTGCTGGGTCACATTGACCGGGGCTGGAGGGAGGGCTTCAGCTGCAAGGTGTTCTACAGGAAGCTGAAGAGCATGCAGGACCACATGGTCATGATGAGTTGCCAGAGCAGGGAGTCCCTGGCCATGGATAACGACCTTAAACTCTCCAGCTCCTCCACCACATGCCTGGGGTCGGCCTCGCTGGCCCTGGCACTCCAGCCCACCGACAGCGACATGAGGAAGGGATCTGAGACAAGGGATAAGAAGGCAGACATGATCCAAAAGTGGCTGCAGAAGACAGAAGTGACAGCATCACTTCACTGAGGCAGTAATTTTATGAGTTGGTTGGAGAATTTGTGTACTGTAGTATTGTTGCTGGATTGTCTAGAACTGACAGGGTGTTGTTAACCTGTCTAAAAAATATATTAAAAAATAATAATACACAAACAAAATATACTGTAGGTTACTTCTTCTCTGTTAAATGTGTTTTACTCAGGGTTTAGGACATCTGAAATTATCTTAATTTAAGAGATGAAAATAGATTTTCATTCACAAAGGTTCAAATCTCCATGCACATCTTCCATGTCATTGTCTTACGTCAGATAGCGCAACGATTCCGTCTGCACTGATGAGGGCGTAGGAATGACGCCACCTGTCGGAAGACAATGCTTCCATGTAGAAGGCACTGCTTGTATGACGTTTATGACATCACACATGTATTTATTTTGAGAAGCATCTCCATGGTGATGGAGAGATGAGAACAGTCAGAACACATATCACACTTGCTCACCAAACTTTGGAGTCTGCTGATCTTCTTACCCCAAAGCGAATGGACATGGCAGAGCCAATCAAATGAAGCATGTTTGATTCCCAATGCAGATGACACATAATGACAAGCCTGTGTAGTAGATTTACATATATTCAAATGTTTTGGCAAAAAATAGGGCGAAGCTCAAATGTGATTACTCCATTAACATTACATGCAGTACCTTAGGATTTTATTCATACCTCTGAGAAATGTGTGAGCATACAAGACGAGAATATAAAACAGAAACAAATATTTAAAAGTCCAATTATCCATTTCCATGTGCTAAACATTTATTGTGAAAGGTTGGTGTGTAGGGATAAAACATGTTTTTTTTCTTCTCACAACTGCTGTAGTTTGTGAATTTGGAGTCTCCTCCGACAGAACAACATTGACCAAATTCTTGTGTAGTTTTCTTTAGCGAGGTTAGAGCACTTCTTCCGTGCCTTCATAATGCTAGATCTTTTCAATGGCCTGCTTTCTTGAGTTTAGCCTACCTCTCAAATGATGTATTGAATAGAAATCTGAAAACTGCAAAGGCCAGTCAGGCTACCCACCTGGACTTCAACTTTCTGCGCATGGCCTCTACCATGGAGGCCATGGACAGGAAGCTCCAGTACCAGTGTGCTGTGTGCCTGTGGTTCTACCCCAGCCTGACTGTGCTGCAGAACCACATCAGCCTCAGCTGGATGGAGGACTTCAGCTGCTGCGTCTTCTACAGGAAGCTGAGGGAGATCTGCCACAGGAATGACACCAGGAAGCTCCACGAGAGGGTGCTAGTGAGTAGTGGTGCCAAGAAACAGCTGAGTCCGCCCACATGCAGGGCAGAGCTGGGCCTTGCTAGAGGGGTTAGGAGTCAGGGGCGGACTGGGACCAGAAATCAGCTCTGGCATTTCTGACAAACAATAGTTTTTCCCCCTTGAGGCCCCCACACTGGCCCATTTTTTTTTATCCCTCGAGGCACACTGGCCCATTATTATCCAGATAATGATAATTTTGTGCAAAAAACACTAGTTAGGCAGACCCACTAGGCTAAAAGTGAACCAGCCCATCTGGCATTTGCCCAAAATGCCAGATGGCCAGTCCGCCCCTGGTAGGAGTGGAGGGCAGACAGGGCAGAAGCAGGGGCTCAGGCTCCTGGAGCTGGAGGAAGGAAGGAGGAGGGGACAACACCCAGCCAGAGGTTGACTCAGGAGTTGGTGGCGACAATAAGAAGGAACACCGCCTTTCACAAGTGGCTGAATGAGATCGAAGGTTACCCCATCCCTGATGTCACCCTGTTGCCAGAGAGAGCATAAAAGCATCCATCTTTTTGATTCCTCAGTTTCACTGAATGAGAAAGACTATTGTCATTGAATATCTCAGTGTCAAGGTATAATTGCTGTCCTTGGAGGATTTGCTCTCGGACGATGGGACTTGTATGTTTGTTTTTTTCTCACAAGAAGATCAGTTGCTGCCTGTGTGAATTCCAATCCCTTCACTGCTGACCAGAGCTAAATAGTGCCCTTTTTTATTTTCTTCTCCTGGTCTCAGGAGCATGAATCCTCCTCATACCAGACCCTGGCCACCACTTTATTTTTTCTCTCTGTTTCTCATTCTGCTCAATTGAATGTATGAGTCGCTCAATTGAACAACATTAACATATTTGGGCTTATAGGATTTGAAAAGTGTTTTCGAAAATAATTTGCCCGCCGTGGAATTAATTATTCTAGTCTATTAATGTTATCTAGTGTAGCAGAGGCAGAGAGGACGAGGAGCCGTGGAATCAACCAAGCTCAAAGCCCAGGCATCCAAGTAGAGGAGCTTCAGATAATGTTCATTTAAGAGAGCACAACGTTAATTTTCCTCAGATTTGAGATGTAGGCCTATCCATCTGTAGGAAGATTTTTCATACTAATTCATCACTGACACAATGATTGATTTAAAGATTGGTTTATAAAATGACAAACAACTGTTTGTTTAAGTGACTATGTTGAAGGTGGTAACTTCAGAATATTTTTCCTTTTACTGGGTGTTAAAAGGCAATGTTGCTATCATATTTCATGGGTACATTACCCACAATATCCTCTAGCCACTTAGAAAAATATGTTGCACCAAGCCTGCAGTGTGAGTGAGTGAGTGAGTGAGTGAGTGAGTGAGTGAGTGAGTGAGTGAGTGAGTGAGCGAGTGAGTGTGTGAGTGTGTGAGACCATCCAACCTGGAACTGAGTGAGTAATGTTTAGTCTGAAGCTATTTTTTACTTTCAAAAACCAAGAAGAAAAATACATTACAATGATATATTTTACTTTATAAGGACTGAATGCTAAGCCTACCAAGCTTTCTAGTACAAAGAGATACAACTTCAATTAGCACTGACGTGTGAAGTGAGAGATCAAATTGTATTTGTCACATGCAGATGTTATAGCGGGTGTAGCGAAATGCTTGTGCTTCTAGCTCTGACAGTGTAGTAATATCTAACAATTTCACAACATATATCCAAAACACACAAAACTAGTAAGGAATGGGATTTAAGAATATATACATATATGGACAAGCAATGACAGAGCTATCACGAATTCAGCCGAGGCTGCCCCTCCTCCTTGCTTGGGCAGGCTTCGGTGTTCGTCGTCACCGGAGTACTAGCTGCCACCGATCGATGTTTTCTGTGTTACACTTGTCTTGTCTGAATTGATCACACCTGTTACCCGTTATGTTAATTTGTTTCCCTATTTTACCCTCTGGTTCCCTCATGGTGTTGTGCGTGATTGTTCGTTGTTTTGCTGTCTTTTGGTGAGCCGGTATTTGCTCTTCCCTGCGTGGAGGATTTGCTCTTCTATTTTTGTTCCAGTAAAGAACTTTGTTTTTATAGTTATGTGTCCTGCGCCTGATTCCATCCTACCACTACACACAGACGCATGACAGAATCATGCACTATTGTAATGGAGTCAGCAGGCACGTCCATTCCTTCAAGCTCAGTGGACCATGCTACAAACTTTGGGCACAGCTACGGATTGAGTCCTGAACACTATGGAGCGATGGGAGAGAGGAGGTTTCCCAACATCTCCTCTTCCTCCAATTCCCCCCATGTCGCTGTCCACCCATTCTAACACTGGTTCCAGTGGGATTCGGCTCTCGCTCCCGAGGGCATATGATGGAACAGCTGCCGGGTGTCAGGGGTTTCTGCTCCAGGTGGAGCTCTACCTGGCAACCATCCACCCGGCTTCCTCGGGATACGAGAGCGTGTCCAGCCTCATTTCCTGTCTGTCGGGGAAAGCACTCGAGTGGGCCAACGCGGAGTGGGGAGGTATAGATGCGGAGTCTGTGCGCTATGAGGACTTTACCTGCCGTTTCCGGGCTGTATTCGATCATCCACCGGAGGGGAGAGCGGCGGGAGAGCGGTTGTTCCACCTCAGACAGGGGAAGAGGAGCGCACAGGACTTCGCATTGGACTTCAGAACCTTGGCAGCCAGCGCGAGATGGAATGAGAGGGCCCTGATAGACCACTACCGATGCAGCCTATGGGAGGACATTCGTCGGGAGCTGGCCTGCAGGGACACCACTCTGAACCTGGACCAGCTGATAGACTAATCTATCCGGCTGGATAACCTGTTGGCCACCCGCAGACGTCCAGATCAGGGTCCGTCCAGTCCATCCCCCAGCACTTCCGAACCTACACCCATGGAGCTTGGAGGTGCTGATGTAAGGGGGACCGGTAAGGGGACTGTTTCCTGCACCAACTGTGGCCGCAGAGGGCACACTGCTGGTCGGTGCTGGAAAGGGTCCTCAGGGAGTCGAGGCAGCAGGCAGGGCCCTGGTGGACCATCCCAGGTGAGTAAGCACCCAACTCACCCAGAGCTCCCTGTTGCTCACGTGTGTGTGTGTGTGTGTAAGATTTTCTGAGTTTTCCCCACATTCCCAGTATAAGGCGCTTGTAGATTCCGGCGCAGCTGGGAATTTTATAGACCGTCTGTTTGCACGTAGATTAGGGATCCCTATTGTGCCTGTTGATGTGCCCTTCCCCATACATGGCTTAGATAGTCGCCCTTTAGGGTCGGGCCTGATTAGGGAGGTTATAGCTCCACTCCGGATGGAAACGCAGGAGGTTAATGAGGAGAGAATCAGTCTCTTCCTGATCGATTCTCCTGAGTTTCCTGTGGTGTTGGGGCTTCCCTTGTTAGCCACTCATGACCCCAATGTTTCGTGGCAACAGAGGGCTCTCAAGGGATGGTCACGTCAGTGCTCGGGGAGGTGTGTAGGTGTTTCCGTAGGTGCAACTACGGTGGAGAGTCCAAAAAAGGTCTCCACGATGCACATTCCCCCCGAATATGCCGATTTGGCTCTCACCTTCTGTAAAAGGAAGGCGACTCAATTACCACCCCATCGACAGGGGGATTGTGCGATAAATCTCCGGGAGGGCGCTGCACTTCCTCGGAGTCACGTGTATCCTCTGTCACAGGAGGAGACGGCGGCTATGGAAACATATGTCTCCGAATCTCTGGGACAGGGATACATTCGGCACTCCACTTCCCCTGCCTCCTCGAGTTTATTTTTTGTGAAGAAGAAGGATGGAGGTTTACACCCGTGCATTGACTATCGAGGTCTCAATCAGATAACTGTAAAGTACAGTTACCCACTACCTCTCATTGCTAGTGTGACGAAGTCATTGCACGGGGCGCGCTTCTTCACCAAATTGGATCTCAGGAGCGCGTACAATCTGGTGCGTATCCGGGAAGGGGATGAGTGGAAGACGGCATTTAGTACCACCTCTGGGCCCTATGAGTACCTCGTCATGCCGTACGGGTTGATGAATGCTCCCTTAGTCTTCCAATCCTTTGTCGATGAGATTTTCAGGGACCCGCATGGACAGGGTGTAGTGGTGTATATAGATGATATACTCCGCTACATGAGCTGAGCATGTGTCCCTGGTGCGCAAGGTGCTTGGTCGACTGTTGGAGCATGACCTGTACGTCAAGGCTGAGAAATGTCTGTTCTTTCAACTGTCCGTCTCCTTCTTAGGACACCGCCTGTCCGAGTCAGAGGTGGAGATGGAGAATGACCGCATTGCAGCCGTGCGAAATTGGCAGACTCCAACCACGGTTAAGGAGGTGCAGCGATTCTTAGGGTTTGCCAACTACTACCGGAGGTTTATCCGGGGCTTCGGTCAGGTAGCGGCTCCCATTACCTCCTTGCTGAAGGAGGGATCGGTGCGCCTGCGGTGGTCAGCGGAGGCGGACAGGACTTTTGGTCACCTGACGGCAGTGTTCACTTTGGCTCCTGTGCTGGCTCATCCGGATCCCTCCTTGGCATTCATAGTCGAGTTGGACGCGTCCGAGGCTGGGATAGGAGCCGTACTGTCTCAGCGCTCGGGTATGCCCACAAAGGTCCGCCCCTGTGCTTTCTTCTCAAAGAAGCTCAGCCCGGCGGAGCAAAACTATGATGTGGGGACCGGGAGCTGTTAGCTGTTGTGAAGGCTCTAAAGGCGTGGAGACATTGGCTTGAGGGGGAAAAACACCCTTTTCTCATTTGGACTGACCACCGCAATCTGGAGTACATACAGGCGGCGAAGAGACTGAACCCTCGCCAGGCAAGGTGGGCCATGTTTTTCACGCGTTTTGAATTCACCCTATCCTACAGACCAGGTTCCCAGAATGCTAAGGCAGACGCTCTGTCCCGGCTGTATGACACAGAGGAGCGGTCCAGGGAGCCCACTCCCATACTTCCGGCTTCTTGTCTGGTGGCACCGGTGGTATGGGAGGTTGACGCGGACATCGAGTGGGCGTTACGCACGTAGCCCACTCCCCCCCCCAGTGTCCAGTGGGTCGTTTGTAGGTTCCGTCTGATGTTCGTGATCGATTGATCTATTGGGCTCACACGTCATCCTGGCATCGGTTGGACAGTGCGCTGTCTTAGTGGGAAGTACTGGTGGCCTACCTTAGCTGAGGACGTGAGGGTTTATGTTTCCTCCTGTTCGGTGTGCGCCCAGTGCAAGGCACCTAGACACCTGCCCAGAGGGAAATTACAACCTCTCCCCGTTCCACAACGGCCGTGGTCACACCTATCGGTGGACTTTGTTACTGACCTCCCCCCCGTCACAAGGGAATACCACGATCCTAGTCGTTGTGGATCGGTTTTCTAAGTCCTGTCGTCTCATTCCTTTGCCGGTCTCCCTACAGCCCCACAGACTGTGGAGGCCCTGTTTACACGCGTCTTCCGGCACTACGGGGTACCTGAGGATATAGTGTCTGATCGGGGTCCCCAGTTCACATCAAGGGTCTGGAAGGCGTTCATGGACCATCTGGGGGTCTCAATCAGCCTGACCTCAGGGTTTCAACCCGAGAGTAATGGGCAGGTGGAGAGAGTAAACCAGGATGTGGGTAGGTTTCTGAGGTCATATTGCCAGGACCAGCCGGGGGATTGGTCAGTTTACATCCCCTGGGCAGAGATGGCACAAAATTCCCTCCGCCACTCCTCCACTGACCTGTCTCCCTTTCAGTATGTACTAGGTTATCAGCCGGTCCTGGCACCATGACATCAGAGCCAGATCGAGGCACCTGCGGTGGATGAATGGTTTCGGCGCTCGGAGGAGACCTGGAACGCTGCCCATGAACGCCTGCAAAGGGCTATCAGGCGACAGAAGGCGAGTGCCGACCGCCACTGCAGTGAGGCTCTGGTGTATGCACCGGGGGACCGTGTCTGGCTCTCGACCCGAAACCTGCTCCCTTCGCCTGCCCTGCAGGAAGCTGGGTCGGCAGTTTGTGGGGCCCTTTAAAGTCCTGAGGAGGTTGAACAAGGTTTGTTATAGGTTACAGCTCCCCCCTGATTACCGTATTAACCCCTCGTTCCATGTGTCTCTCCTCAGGCTGGTGGTAGCTGGTTCGCTCCAGGAGTCTGAGGTGCAGGAGGTTCCTCCGCCCCCATTGGACATCGAGGGGGCACCGGCGTACTCGGACCGTTCCATTCTGGATTCGAGGCGTCGGGTGGGGGGCCTGCAGTATCTCGTGGAGTGAGAGGGGTACGGTCCGGAGGAACGGAGCTGGGTTCCCAGGAGGGACATCCTCGATCCCTCCCTGTTGAGGGAGTTCCATCATCGTCATCCGACTCGCCCTGCTCTGGGTCCTCCTGGCCGTCCCCGAGGCCGGTGTCGGCATCAAGGGGGGGTACTGTCATGAATTCAGCCGAGGCTGCCCCTCCTCCTTGCTCGGGCAGGCTTCGGCGTTCATCGTCACCGGAGTACTAGCTGCCACCGATCAATGTTTTCTGTGTTACACTTGTCTTGTCTGTATTGATCACACCTGTTACCCATTATGTTAATTTGTTTCCCTATTTTACCCTCTGGTTCCCTCATGGTGTTGTGCGTGATTGTTCGTTGTTTTGCTGTCTTTTGGTGAGCCGGTATTTGCTCTTCCCTGCGTGGAGGATTTGCTCTGCTATTTTTGTTTCAGTAAAGAACTTTGTTTTTATAGTTCTGTGTCCTGCGCCTGATTCCATCCTACCGCTACACACAGACGCATGACAAGAGCGGCATGGACTAAGATACAGTAGAATATTATAGAATAGAATACAGTATATACAAATGAGATGAGTAGTGCAAGATATGTAAACATTATTAAAGTTACTAGTGTTCCATTCTTAAAGTGGCCAGTGATTTCAATAGGCAGCAGCAGCCTCTAATGTGGTAGTGATGGCTATTTAACAGTCTAATGGCCTTGAGATAGAAGCTGTTTTTAATTCTCTGTGTCCCAGCTTTGATGCACCTGTACTGACCTCGCCTTCTGGATGATAGCGGGGTGAACAGGCAGTGGCTCGGGTGGTTGATGATCTTTTTGGCCTTCCTGTGACATCGGGTGCTGTATGTGTCTTGGAGGGTGGGTAGTTTGTCCCCGGTAATGTGTTCAGCAGACCGCACCACCCTCTGGAGAGCCCTGCGGTTGCGGGCGGTGCAGTTGCCGTACCAGGCGGTGATACAGCCCGACAGGATGCTCTCAATTGTGCATCTGTAAAAGTTTGTGAGGGTTTTAGGTGCTAAGCCGAATTTCTTCAGCCTCCTGAGGTTGAAGAGGCTCTGTTGCGCCTTCTTCAACACACTGTCTACGTGGGTGGACCATTTCAGTTTGTCAGTGAAGTGTACGCCAAGGAACTTGAAGCTTTCCACCTTCTCCACTGCAGTCTCATTGATGTGGATAGGGGGGTGCACCCTCTGCTGTTTCCTGAAGTCCACGATCATCACCTTTGTTTTGTTGATGTTGAGTGAGAGGTTATTTTCCTGGCACCACACTCCCAGAGCCCTCACCTCCTCCCTGTAGGCGGTCTCGTCATTGTTGGTAATCAAGCCTACTACTCTTGTCGTCTGCAAACTTGATGATTGAGTTGGAGGCATGCTTGGCCACGCAGTCATGGGTGAACAGGGAGTACAGGAGGGGGCTGAGCACGCACCCTTGTGAGGCCCCAGTGTTGAGGATCAGCGAAGTGGAGATGTTTCCTACCTTCACCACCTGGGGGCGGCCCGTCAGGAAGTCCTGGACCCAGTTGCACAGGGCGGGGTTCAGACCCAGGGCCTCGAGCTTAATGATGAGCTTGGAGGGTACTATGGTGTTGAATGCTGAGCTATAGTCAATGAACAGCATTCTTACATAGGTATTCCTCTTGTCCAGATGGGATAAGGCAGTGTGCAGTATGATGGCGATTGCATCGTCTGTAGATCTATTGGGGCGGTAAGCAAATTGTGGGTCTAGGGTGACAGGTAAGGTAGGGTTGATATGATCCTTGACTTGTCTCTCAAAGCACTTCATGATGACAGAGGTGAGTGCTACAGGGCGATAGTCATTTAGTTCAGTTACCTTTGCTTTCTTGGGTACAGGAACAATGGTGGCCATCTTGAAGCATGTGGGAACAGCAGACTGGGAAAGGGAGAGATTGAATATGTCCATAAACACACCAGCCAGCTGGTCTGCGCATGGTCTGAGGACGCGGCTAGGGATGCCGTCTGGGCCGGCAGCCTTTTTTTTTTTATTTATTTTATTTCACCTTTATTTAACCAGGTAAGCCAGTTGAGAACAGGTTCTCATTTACAACTGCGACCTGGCCAAGATAAAGCAAAGTAGTGCAATAAAAACAACACAGAGTTACATATGGGGTAAAGAAAAAAAACATAAAGTCAGAAAATACAACAGAAAATATATATACAGTGTGTGCAAATGTAGCAAGTTATGGAGGTAAGGCAATAAATGGGCTATAGTGCAGAATAATTACAATAGTATTAACACTGGAATGCTAGATGTGCAAGAGATTATGTGCAAATAGAGATACTGGGGTGCAAAAGAGCAAATTAAATAACAATATAGGGATGAGGTAGTTGGGTGGGCTAATTTCAGATGGGCTGTGTACAGGTGCAGTGATCGGTAAGGTGCTCTGACAACTGATGCTTAAAGTTATTGGGGGAGATAAGAGTCTCCAGCTTCAGAGATTTTTGCAATTCGTTCCAGTCATTGGCAGCAGAGAACTGGAAGGAATGGCGGCCAAAGGAGGTGTTGGCTTTGGGAATGACCAGTGAGATATACCTGCTGGAGCGCAGACTACGGGTGGGTGCTGCTATGGTGACCAATGAGCTAAGATAGGGGCGGGGATTTGCCTAGCAGTGATTTATAGATGGCCTGGAGCCAGTGGGTTTGACGACGAACATGTAGTGAGGACCAGCCAACAAGAGCGTACAGGTCACAGTGGTGGGTAGTGTATGGGGCTTTGGAGACAAAACGGATGGCACTGTGATAGACTACATCCAATTTGCTGAGTAGAGTGTTGGAGGCTATTTTGTAAATGACATCGCGAAGTCAAGGATCGGTAGGATAGTCAGTTTTACGAGGGCATGTTTGGCAGCATGAGTGAAGGAGGCTTTGTTGCGAAATAGGAAGCCGATTCTAGATTTAACTTTGGATTGGAGATTCTTTATGTGAGTCTGGAAGTTGAGTTTACAGTCTAACCAGACACCTAGATATTTGTAGTTGTCCACATACTCTAGGTCAGACCCGTCGAGAGTGGTGATTCTAGTCGGGTGGGCGGGTGCTAGCAGCGTTCGATTGAAAAGCATGCATTTAGTTTTACTAGTGTTTAAGAGCAGTTGAAGGCTACTGAAGGATTGTTGTATGGCATTGAAGCTCGTTTGGAGGTTTGTTAACACAGTGTCCAATGAAGGGCCAGATGTATACAAAATGGTGTCGTCTGCGTAGAGGTGGATCTGAGAGTCACCAGCAGCAAGAGCGACATCATTGATATACACGGAGAAAAGTGTCGGCCCAAGAATTGAACCCTGTGGCACCCCCATAGAGACTGCCATAGGTCCAGACAACAGGCCCTCCGATTTGACACACTGAACTCTATCTGAGAAGTAGTTGGTGAACCAGGCGAGGCAGTCATTTGAGAAACCAAGGCTATTTAGTCTGCCAATAAGAATGCGGTGGTTGACAGAGTCGAAAGCCTTGGCCAGGTCGATGAAGACTGGCTGCACAGTACTGTCTATTATCAATCGCGGTTATAATATCGTTTAGGACCTTGAGCGTGGCTGAAGTGCACCCGTGACCAGCTCGGAAACCGGATTGCATAGCGGAGAAGGTACGGTGGTATTCGAAATGGTCGATGATCTGTTTGTTAACTTGGCTTTCGAATACTTTCGAAAGGCAGGGCAGGATGGATATAGGTCTGTAGCAGTTTGGATCATGCGGGGGTTAACATGCTTAAATGTCTTAATCACGTCGGCCATGGAGAAGGAGAGGCCACAGTCCTTGGTAGTGGGCCTCGTCAGTGGCACTGTGTTATCCTCAAAGCAGGTGAAGAAGGTGTTTAGCTTGTCTGGAAGCGAGACGTCGGTGTCGGCGACGTGGCTGGTTTTCCTTTTGTAGTCCGTGATTGTCTGTAGACCCTGCCACATACGTCTCGTGTCTGAGCCGTTGAATTGCGACCCCACTTTGTCTCTATGCTGATGTTTGCCAGTTTAATTGCCTTGCGGAGTGAGTAGCTACACTGTTTGTATTCTGCCATATTCCCAGTCACCTTGCTATGGTTGAATTTACATTTTAGTCATTTAGCAGACGCTCTTATCCAGAGCGACTTACAGGAGCAATTAGGGTTAAGTGCCTTGCTCAAGGGCACATCAACAGATTTTTCACCTAGTCGACTCAGGGATTAGAACCAGCGACCTTTCGGTTACTGGCACAACGCTCTTAACCACTAAGCTACCTGCCGCCCCACATGCGGTGGTTCGCGCTTTCAGATTTGCGCGAATGCTTCCATCTATCCACGGTTTCTGGTTAGGGTAGGTTTTAATAGTCACAGTGGGCACAACATCACCTATACACTTCCTGATAAACTCAGTCACCGTTTCAGTGTATTCGTCTAAATTATTTTCGGAAGCTAACCGCACGAGTGCAACAGTCGATATGTTGATAGAACTTCGGCAGCCTAGTCTTCAGATTTGCTTTGTTAAAATCCCCGGCTACAATAAATGCAGCCTCAGGATATGTGGTTTCCAGTTTGCATAAGGTCCAGTGAAGTTCTTTTGAGGGCCTTCGTGATATCGGCTTGAGGGGGGATATACACGGCCGTGACTATAACCGAATAAAATTATCTTGGGAGATAATATGGTCGGCATTTGATTGTGAGATATTCTAGGTCGGGTGAACAGAAGGACTCGAGTTCCTGTATATTACTACAATTACACCATGAGTCGTTAATCATGAAACACACACCTCCGCCCTTCTGCTTCCCGGAGAGATATTCATTCCTGTCTGCGCGATGAACTGAGAACCCATCTGGCTGGACCAATTCCGACAGAATGTCCCAAGAGAGCCATGTTTCCATGAAACAGAGTATGTTACAGGCCTGGATGTCTCTCTGGAAAGAAATCCTTGCCAGTTCTAATAGAGGAGTCGAATAATGGAACACCCAATACTGGTCATGGTAGGGATTGTAATAATAAAACATATTTATAGTAGGTATAGTAATTTGTAAAGGGATAAGACAGTATTACAAGAAAAGATAACAAGCTAAATAATACATCTTCAAATACAACTAATTAGAACACAAGTACTCAATCTACATAGTGGAGATAAAAACATAGCAAACAGAAGACATAGAAGGCACAGTGTGGGGATATGTGTGGATGAATTGTGATGGAAGGCGTGGTGTGCGTTTTGGTGATTGAATAAGTGTGGCGTTAAGTGAGTGAGAAAGGAAATGGTTGCATATCCCAGAACCAACATGTGTCTGTGAGCAGGGGTTGTGAGAGAGAGCTTTCAATTTTGAGCAGAGTATAGTATACATCTAATATATTTTGTATTGTCCTATCATGATGGAACGATCCCCAACCCTATATCCTAGACACCCACCTGAGCGACCCATACACCAAAGAGAAGTCCCCATCTGTTTTATGGACCTGCTATGAGTTGCCTATATGCAGCCAAAACAGGAAAATAAATGCGGTCAGAGACCTACTTGAGCAGCACCACCCCCTCAAGTTCTGAGCCTGCCTGGCAGGGTTGGTCCTACAAAGCCAGAGCCCCCTGATGGGAGAGCATTATATACAAGAACATTCTCAAAGCTGCTAATGAGAACCTTGACGACCTTGTACCTAGATGGTGGGGATTCCGGTGGGGTACCCCCACCCAGGTAGTGGCAGTGCTGGCAACACTGGCTGCAGTAACCTATGGGGAGGGGGTCACACTCGGACAATCAGAGAGGGGCTTATCATTGTGGCCCAGGTGGCACAAAATAATCAAAGGTCTGTCTGCACGGAGATGCTTGGGAAAAATGGTTACAACAGGGGACCAGAGTGTTTGTGTCTCAGGTGAAGAGGGTGGATCTGATCTCCATCACCTAGGACTTGACATAGATTAAATAGATTCATCAAATCTCACATTGTTTTCAATTTCTGCTCAATCTTGCATGCTTTCTCAATCAGCTGCAACTGTATATGCATTCGTAAATCAGGTCCTTTCTTGAGTTGGGCTCTGGGATGTAACAACCGTTGAGCATCTGATTTTATGGTTGATTGTGGAGGAAAGGGGCTGAGTGTGTTAGAGTATGTGAGTATGTGCGTGTGTGTTAATCCCACATTTGTTGCAAGGGGGTAAGGATGTTAGGGAGAATATAGGATGAACCACAATAATTGTTTGCTAAAATAATAATTGCTTGTCAAAAATGAAATGTAATACAATGGCAGTCCGGGTTATGTGTTAAAATCCTACGTATGAACTGCCGACATTATTACGCATATTAATTGATAATGATGGAAAATAAGAAATGCAAGATATTTGAATAGATACAGTGAGGGAAAAAAGTATTTGATCCCCTGCTGATTTTGTACGTTTGCCCACTGACAAAGACATGATCAGTCTATACTTTTAATGGTAGGTTTATTTGAACAGTGAGAGACAGAATAACAACAAAAAAATCCAGAAAACGCATGTCAAAAATGTTATCAATTTATTTGCATTTTAATGAGGGAAATAAGTATTTGACCCCTCTGCAAAACATGACTTAGTACTTGGTGGCAAAACCCTTGTTGGCAATCACAGAGGTCAGACGTTTCTTGTAGTTGGCCACCAGGTTTGCACACATCTCAGGAGGGATTTTGCAGATCTTCTCCAAGTCATTAAGGTTTCGAGGCTGACGTTTGGCAACTCAAACTTTCAGCTCCCTCCACAGATTTTCTATGGGATTAAGGTCTGGAACTGGCTAGGCCACTCCAGGACCTTAATGCGCTTCTTCTTGAGCCACTCCTTTGTTGCCTTGGCTGTTTGTTTTGGGTCATTGTCATGCTGGAATACCCATCCACTACCCATTTTCAATGCCCTGGCTGAGGGAAGGAGGTTCTCACCCAAGATTTGACGGTACATGGCCCCGTCCATCGTCCCTTTGATGTGGTGAAGTTGTCCTGTCCCCTTAGCAGAAAAACACCCCCAAAGCATAATGTTTCCACCTCCATGTTTGACGGTGGGGATGGTGTTCTTGGGGTCATAGGCAGCATTCCTCCTCCTCCAAACACGGCGAATTTAGTTAATGCCTAAGAGCTCGATTTTGGTCTCACCTGACCACAACACTTTCACCCAGTTCTCCTCTGAACATGGGCGGCCTGTTCAATAGGGCGATATGGGCGACGCACTGCCAAACGGGAAAAGGAAGGGATTTTTTTTCTAATCAATTATATCACGGCAACAGCAGTTATCAGTGTTCACGTCTGATCTGCCAGCCACTAAATGTCAAATCAGGCTAAAGTCGTGCTTCAAATGGCCCCCCCGTTTTTTGGGCGATTTCAGTCAGGTTGAAAATCGCCCAGAAGTCTCTCATAGCCTGTCATGTAAAATCTATTTTTTTCACATTTCAAAGCTTTCAATACATTCTCTATGGGTGTCTGTGGGCATGCACTTACGCGCTTTCGTCATACGTGACGTAACGTTGAAACGTAACTAAGACAATGGCGGCTAGCAGCGTCTATGTTGCGACCTGCAGTGTGGCGTTATTTTATGTTTTTAATTTGTAGACTTAGTTTACAAACATTCTGCAAACATTCTGCTTTGGACTGATCTTCGGTTTTGGACTGATCTTGTTGATCGTGTACATACCCGCTACGAACGGACTAAATAATGAAAACGCTGCTGGCAGCGGAATCCCAATACAGCTGGGAGACTTGGCTGGATGACAGAGTCCCCGGACAGAGAGGTGGAGCCGGCCGGCTTCACCCTGGTCAGAGCGGACCGCGATCCTGGTAAGAGAGCGACTCTGTACCCCGACATTGAACTGCTTTCTGTGTCATTGAACCTTACTATTGTTGATAAAACAAGTTTACTGGAGAACGGAGACCAAGTAGAGACTTTTGGACAAGGTGGATAATTGTATAATATAAGGCAGTTTATTCAGAGGTAAAGATATCTGGAATCGCGTGCACGGACCCGTTCGTCAAACTCGTAGGGAGTTTATCAGAAGAGCCCCTAAACATTGTGTGCTGACATTTTATACAATAAAATGAAGTAGGTTGAATCTAGTAGTTCTGATCTTCTGATTGGTCCTGATGAGTTGGGCGAGGTCACCTCCAGGCTAGTGTCACTGTTGCATTGGCTCTGAGTCGGGTTCTCTGTCTTCAGATGTTCAGCCTAAGAGAAGAGGATTTGTGTGTGTGTGTGTGTGTTTGTTATCAGTGTGTGTGTGTGTGTGTGTGTGTGTGTGTGTGTGTGTGTGTTTGTTATCAGTGATGATGTGTGTGTGTGTGTGTTTATCAGTGATGATGTGTGTGTGTGTGTGTGTGGGTGTGTGTGTGTGTGTCCTCAGGGCAAGAACTCGTGAGTTGGAAGAACTGAGAGACCTATGGCGTGGGTGTTATCCTTAGCCACCTGCTGACAAGGCTGACAAGATAGGACTCTTGTTCATTGTATTGAATACAAAGGCCCAACACAAAATGGGTCATGTACAAGATTTTAGTCAGACCAAGCTATAACATTATATATTTACTACGACAGTACATTCAACCAAAAGCTAATATAACAAAGGCATCAGAGATTATTTATAATCTGTCACAGAAACTGGAATCCATCTCCCCAGATCAGTCAATAAATGCTTCTGGTATTGACTTATATGCTGCCCCTGTCTTCATGTTGTTGCTGGACATATCTTTTTTAAAATGTGTGTAGGTCACCTAAATCATCAGAAAAATTGCCCCTCCTGAGAATTTTTTCAGGAGCCGCCACTGCCTCTGAATCATTCAGATGTTCATTGGCAAACTTCAGACTGGCCTGTATATGTGCTTTCTTGAGCAGGGGGACCTTGTGGGCGCTGCAGGATTTCAGTCCTTCACGGCGTAGTGTGTTACCAATTGTTTTCTTGGTGACTATGGTCCCAGCTGCCTTGAGATCATTGACAAGATCCTCCTGTGTAGTTCTGGGCTGATTCCTCACCGTTCTCATGATCATTGCAACTCCACGAGGTGAGATCTTGCATGCAGCCCCAGGCCGAGGGAGATTGACAGTCTTTTGTGTTTCTTCCATTTGCGAATAATCGCACCAACTGTTGTCACCTTCTCACCAAGCTGCTTGGCGATGGTCTTGTAGCCCATTCCAGCCTTGTGTAGGTCTACAATCTTGTCCCTGACATCCTTGGAGAGCTCTTTGGTCTTGGCCATGGTGGAGAGTTTGGAATCTGATTGATTGATTGCTTCTGTGGACAGGTGTCTTTTATACAGGTAACAAGCTGAGATTAGGAGCACTCCCTTTAAGAGTGTGCTCCTAATCTCAGCTCGTTACCTGTATAAAAGACACCTGGGAGCCAGAAATCTTTCTGATTGAGAGGGGGTCAAATACTTCATTAAAATGGAAATCAATCAACATTTTTGACATGCGTTTTTCTGGATTTTTTTGTTGTTATTCTGTCTCTCACTGTTCAAATAAACCTACCATTAAAATTATAGACTGATCATTTCTTTGTCAATGGGCAAACGTACAAAATACTTTTTTCCCTCACTGTATATATTTTTAAATAGTGATTCCTCACCGTTCTCATGATCATAGCAACAATTGTTTTCTTGGTGACTATGGTCCCAGCTGCCTTGAGATCATTGACAAGATCCTCCTGTGTAGTTCTGGGCTGATTCCTCACCGTTCTCATGATCATAGCAACTCCACGAGGTGAGATCTTGCATGCAGCCCCAGGCCGAGGGAGATTGACAGTCTTTTGTGTTTCTTCCATTTGCGAATAATCACAATATATATATATATATATTGAGGTGACAGCATTGGAAATGCTTTTGGCGGTTAACCTGCTTCTGTTTTGTGGGTGGCCCTGTGTGCTGTTTTCGATGGATGGGTCCTGGCCTCTCGGGGCCTTAGGGATCCGGAGGGACGTGGGTGGGATGCCGATCACTGGGATGCCGGCTGAACTTGGGATGGGGAGGGGCTTTAGCAGGGGAATTAGTGGAGAACAATTGGAGGGTTACTTAGTAGCAATGCAAATATCATGGTACAGCTATATGGACACTCAATCATTACGGTATTTTTTATTGGTAAATTTACAAACATATATAATGATAAATAGACTTGAAACTTGTATCTCATTATGGTATATGGTGAAATAAGTATAGCCAGTTATAATTGTAATAGCTTAGCAGATAATAACAAAAGAAGAACAATATTTACATGGCTCAAAGAGAAGTAATATAATATCTATTGTTTACAGGAAACTCATTCAACAATTCTAGATGAAGTTGCGTGGAAAAAGGAATGGGGGGAGAAATATACTTCTCCCATGGGCAAAGAAACCTCAAAAGGGGTGATGATATTAATTAATAGTAATTTCGATCCGAATGTGCAAATTGTCCAAATAGATACGCAAGGTAGATGGATTATTTTAAATATGTTATTGGACCATAAACAGACATGGCTCATTAACCTTTATGGACCAAATAATGATGATCCACACTTCTTTGAAAATATATATAATAAATGATCAACCCTGCAAGCAATTCAAGACAATATTATTATGGTGGGGGATTATAATACTGTTTTAAATAGCTCAATGGACCGTAAAGGAAATCACACCACAAACAATCACCCTCATGCTCTTAAGGAAATCATGAATGTCATGGATACATTAGAACTAGTAGATATCTGGAGGCTTAAATATCCTGATCTAGTGAGATATACATGGTGGAGACTCAATCAAGCTAGTCGTCTTGACTTCTTTCTTATGTCATTCTCGTTGGAACCAAAAGTTTAAAAAGTGTTGATAGGGGACAGAATGCGGTTGGACCATCATATAATTGGCGTATACAGTGGGGAAAAAAGGATTTAGTCAGCCACCAATTGTGCAAGTTCTCCCACTTAAAAAGATGAGAAAGGCCTGTAATTTTCATCATAGGTACACGTCAACTATGACAGACAAAATGAGAATTTTTTTCTCCAGAAAATCACATTGTAGGATTTTTAATGAATTTATTTGCAAATTATGGTGGAAAATAAATATTTGGTCAATAACAAAAGTTTCTCAATACTTTGTTATATACCCTTTGTTGGCAATGACACAGGTCAAACGTTTTCTGTAAGTCTTCACAAGGTTTTCACACACTGTTGCTGGTATTTTGGCCCATTCCTCCTTGCAGATCTCCTCTAGAGCAGTGATGTTTTGGGGCTGTCGCTGGGCAACACGGACTTTCAACTCCCTCCAAAGATTTTCTATGGGGTTGAGATCTGGAGACTGGCTAGGCCACTCCAGGACCTTGAAATGCTTCTTACGAAGCCACTCCTTCGTTGCCCGGGCGGTGTGTTTGGGATCATTGTCATGCTGAAAGACCCAGCCACGTTTCATCTTCAATGCCTTGCTGATGGAAGGAGGTTTTCACTCAAAATCTCACGATACATGGCCCCATTCATTCTTTCCTTTACACGGATCAGTCGGCCTGGTCCCGTTGCAGAAAAACAGTTCCAAAGCATGATGTTTCCACCCCCATGCTTCACAGTAGGTATGGTGTTCTTTGGATGCAACTCAGCATTCTTTGTCCTCCAAACACGACGAGTTGAGTCTTTACCAAAAAGTTATATTTTGGTTTCATCTGACCATATGACATTCTCCCAATCCTCTTCTGGATCATCCAAATGCACTCTAGCAAACTTCAGACGGGCCTGGACATGTACTGGCTTAAGCAGGGGGACACGTCTGGCACTGCAGGATTTGATTCCCTGGCGGCGTAGTGTGTTACTGATGGTAGGCTTTGTTACTTTGGTCCCAGCTCTCTGCAGGTCATTCACTAGGTCCCCCCGTGTGGTTCTGGGATTTTTGCTCACCGTTCTTGTGATCATTTTGACCCCACGGGGTGAGATCTTGCGTGGAGCCCCAGATCGAGGGAGATTATCAGTGGTCTTGTATGTCTTCCATTTCCTAATAATTGCTCCCACAGTTGATTTCTTCAAACCAAGCTGCTTACCTATTGCAGATTCAGTCTTCCCAGCCTGGTGCAGGTCTACAATTTTGTTTCTGGTGTCCTTTGACAGCTCTTTGGTCTTGGCCATAGTGGAGTTTGGAGTGTGACTGTTTGAGGTTGTGGACAGGTGTCTTTTATACTGATAACAAGTTCAAACAGGTGCCATTAATACAGGTAACGAGTGGAGGACAGAGGAGCCTCTTAAAGAAGAAGTTAAAGGTCTGTGAGAGCCAGAAATCTTGCTTGTTTGTAGGTGACCAAATACTTATTTTCCACCATAATTTGCAAATAAATTAATTAAAAATCCTACAATGTGATTTTCTGGATTTTTTTTTCTCAATTTGTCTGTCATAGTTGTGTACCTATGATGAAAATTACAGGCCTCTCTCATCTTTTTAAGTGGGAGAACTTGCACAATTGGTGGCTGACTAAATACTTTTTTTCCCCACTGTACATTACTCTTACGGAATTTCCACGTGGGCGAGGATATTGGAAATTTAATCAAAGCCTATTGGATGATAATTTATTTTTAACTAGGACAAAGGAATTTATAATGGATTTTTTCCGACATAGCATAGGTACAGCACATCCCCTTATTGTATGGGACGCCTTTAAATGTGCCTTTATAGGCCATGCAATTCAGTACTCATCTCGAAAACAAAAGCAATTTAGGTCAAAATAGTTTATACTAACAAAGGAAATAGAAGGTCTAACAGAACAGATAGATTGCAATAAAAACTGTAACATAGAGGCTCAGAATAAATTAGAGGAAAAACAAAAAGAAATGGAGAAACTTATTAAAGAAAGATCAAGTGTAATATATTATAAAAATAAAGCAAACTGGATGGAATATGGGGAAAAATGTACCAAATTGTTTTTTAATCTTCAACATAGGAACTACCAAAAATAATTTAATGAAACTGGTTACAATTGACGGAGTCACCCATGATTCACCAAATGATATTTTGAAGGAGGAAACAAAGTACTTTAAGCATATGTTTTCGTTTCAGTCGCCTCCATCTCCTCTAACTGAAGCTAATTGTAGAGATTATTTTTCTATTGATAATGTAAAATTAACAGCCATACAGAAAGACTCATGTGAAGGTGAAATTACAGAGGAGGAACTTATGGATGCAATTAAAGACTTTAAGTCCGGGAAAACTCCAGGGTTGGATGGCATACCAGTCGAGGTATACCAAACCTTTTTTGATATACTAAGAGGACCGTTATTAGCATGTTTTAACCACTCCTATGTAAATGGTAGATGATCAGACACTCAAGAAGAAGGTCTGATTTCATTATTACTGAAACAGGATACAAGTGGAAAATATAAAGATCCAGTCCATAAAAAAATTGGAGGCCCCTTATACTTCAGTGTTGTGATGCAAAAATTCTAGCAAAATGTATAGCGCGTAGAATTAAAAAGGTATTGTCGGACATTATTCATTCTAATCAGACAGGTTTTTTACATGGAAGATACATTGGAGAATATAATAATAATATAATAATATCTGTGGGTGTCGCTTGCGTTTGTGTTGTCAGTTTGTTTTGCTTTAGTGGTGGCGAGGGAACCCCATAATATAAGGCAAGTACTGGAAACAATAGAACACTATGGAAAATCTGGGAAACCAGGCCTGCTATTCATAGCAGACTTCGAAAAGGCATTTGATAAAGTACAACTGGGGTTTATATATAAATGCCTGGAGCATTTCAATTTTGGAGAATATCTTGTAAAATGGGTCAAAATCATGTATAGTAACCCTAGGTGTAAAATAGTAAATAATGGCTAATTCTCCGAAAGTTTTAAACTGTCAAGAGGAGTGAAACAAGGTTGTCCACTATCGGCATATCTATTTATTATGGCCATCGAGATGTTAGCTATTAAAATCCGATCCAACAATAATATCAAGGGATTAGAAATCCAGGGCTTAAAAACAAAGGTGTCATTGTATGCTGATGATTCATGTTTTCTTTTAAATCCACAACTAGAATCCCTCCACAGCCTCATAGATGATCTAGATAAATTTTCTAACCCCTCTGGATTACAACCAAATTATGATAAATATACTATATTACGTATTGGATCACTAAAAAATTCAATTTTTACATTACCATGTAGTTTACCAATAAAATGGTCTGATGGTGATGTGGATATACTCGGAATACATATCCCAAAGGAAATAAATGATCTCACTCCAATACATTTTAATAGAAAGTTAGCAAAAATAGATAAGATCTTGCTACCATGGAAAGGTAAATACCTGTCAATTTGTGGAAAAATCACCCTGATTAACTCTTTAGTATTATCCCAGTTTACCTATTTGCTTATGGTCTTGCCTACGCCTAGCGAACAGTTTTTTAAATTATATGAAAAAAAAATATTCAATTTTATCTGGAACGGCAAGCCAGACAAAATTAAATGGGCCTATTTATATAATGAATATGAAATCGGAGGACAGAAATGATTAAATATTAAAGCATAAGACCTATCATTAAAAGCTTCAGTCATACACAAGTTATACTTAAATCCGAACTGGTTCTCTAGCAAATTAGTAAGATTGTCTCACCCAATGTTCAAGAATGGCCTTTTTCCCTTTATTCAGATTACAACCTCTCACGTTCAGTTATTTGAGAAGGAAATAATCTCCCAAATATCACTATTTCTAAAACAAGCCATAGAAAGTTGGTTGCAATTTCAATTTAATCCTCCAGAAATGACAGAACAAATAATGCAACAAATATTGTGGTTAAACTCAAATATACTAATTGACAAAAAAAACAATTTTTTTGACAAAATGTTTACAAAAGGTATAATCTTCGTAAATGATATCATTGGTAGGAATGGTGGAGTTATGTCGCACATGCAGCTAACAAAAAAACTATGGAAATGTCTGCTCTACCCAAAATTACAACCAAATAATTGCAGCCTTACCGCAAAAATGGAAGAGGAAAGTAGAAGGGGGAGAAAGTAAGGAACTTGTCTGTCGGCCTTGCATTAAAGAACATAATTGGTTAAAGTAAACTGTGATAAATAAAAAAGTATACCAGTTTCATTTAAGGACTAAAGGATTGACAGCCGTCCCATATAGATTGCAAAATAGTTGGGAAGAGATTTTTGACCTACCGATTCCATGGCATAGTGTTTATGAACTGATACGCAAAACGACACCGGATTCAAAACTTAGAATCTTTCAATTTAAATAATTATATACAATTCTTGCTACCAATGGAATGTTATTTATATAGGGGATACAATCTTCCCAGCTCTGCAGATTTTGCTGCGAAGAGACAGAATCATTAGATCATTTGTTTTGGTACTGTCCATTTGTAGCTTGTTTTTGGACACAGGTCCAGGAATGGCTAAAGGGCGGCGCACAATTGGCCCAGCGTTGTCCGTGTTTGGCCGGGGTAGGCCGTCATTGTAAATAAGATTTTGTTCTTAACTGACTTGCCTAGTTAAATAAAGGTTAAATAAAAAATAAAAAATAAAATAAAAAAACATATTTCCCTCAGATTACAGAGTTCCACAAATAATTCGAAAACAAACCCAATTTTGATAAACTCCCTTATCTACTGGGTGAAAAACCACAGTGTGCCATCACAGCAGCAAGATTTGTGACCTGTTGCCACAAGAAAAGGGCAACCAGTGAAGAACAAACACCATTGTAAATACAACCCATATTTATGTTTATTTATTTTCCCATTTGTACTTTAACTATTTACACATCGTTACAACACTGTATATAGACATCTTTATTATTTTGGAACTTCTGAGTGTAATGTTTACTGTTAATATTTATTGTTTATTTCACTTTTGTTTACTATCTACTCCACTTGCTTTGGCAATGTTAACATACATTTTCCATGCCAATAAAGCCCTTCAATTGAAATTGAATATAGCAATATAGTAATCTCTTCGGTGCAGTAGGTGGGGGGGGAAGGGGGGGTGTTGATGAGCATGGCGTGTGCAGTGGGTGCCGGTGCCCAGCCAGTAGCCAAGGTATCAACCTTTTCCAAAGGAGGTGATCGATAAGGCTCATTGCTGGGGGACACCGGAACATTCTCAGCTGAGGGGGACAGGAGGAAGGCAGGACGCTTACACAAACAGTCAGAGATGAGGAAGTGCTAATTGCCTGTGGATGCTAAGGAGGGATCCCCGCTGGGCCCGTCCTGGTGGCATGACCCAGGGTTTTCTGGGATTCGGGGGGGGGGGGGGGAGTCAGACAGAATGGTTCAGAAGGTGGTATTTATTTACAGGGGCAGAAGGTGAGCTGGCTTCAAGGATATTTACAAGATGTTGACGAACACTGACATAGACTTACAAGATAACAAATAATAATCTAAATGGCCAATAACTGAAGCTACGACTGGGGCCTTTAATCTAGGCAGAGCACCTTTAAACTAGGCAGAGCCCCTTTAAACTAGGCAGAGCCCCTTTAAACTACATGTAGGCAGAGCACCTATAACATTGAGTTTAGATGATTGCTCATACAGTTTAAGAGAGCACTGGGACAACATGTCCCTCCAGCCGAAGCTCTCCTCAAAATGAGCAACCTAAACAGGTTAAAAGTCCAAACAGGTATTTCATCAATTAACATGTCACTCTGTCATTTTTTTACATTTTAGTCATTTAGCAGACACTCTTATCCAGAGTGTCTGCTATGAGTGCATACATTTTTCATACTGTGAGAAACGAACCCACAACCCTGGCGTTGCAAGCGCCATGCTCTACCAACTGAGCTACAGGGGACTATGTATAGTTTAAATAGCAATGACCAATACATAATATATTTCAGCATATCAGGACATAATATCACATAAACATTCAATGGATAGCCTAAAGATATTATGGGGGGAAAAAACTCTACATAGATAAAACGTTCTAATTACTTAGCACGCGCACCTGCTGATAACTATATATTCATTACCAGGGCTTGCTCTCCAAAGCACTAAGTCCACTAACTTAGTGCTTTGGTGGTGAATACAGGTCAGCGATAATGCAACTTCAAATTACGATAATGTATCAGTGATAAACAGTTCTTCTTGCGTGTGATAGTTTGTAGCCTATAACAACTATAGGACATGTCTAGCAATATAAATGTAGGCCTACTTGAAAACGCTAGAAACATGAACAAACATTTGCAAACATTTGCGATCTGAATTCTGGCGCCAAATGAGGGGATAGCAGTGAAATGTCCGACATTGTCAGACAGAGGTTTATTTCTTTAAGTAATAGTGGTGCGCGGGTCAGCTGTTTGTTCACCCACAACCGACAGCAATTGCTAAAAACCCATCAGCAACCGCCCCACTATATGTGATGAAGTACAAATCTGAGGCCTGCACCAGACCCTAACCTGCTAATATAGAAAATATGCTTTAGGCTAGGCTACGTCAGACAGCAGAACGATTATTTGACAGGGGGTGCAGGATATTTTTTTTTGCCTGATTTTATATATGTTTCTGCTTATAATTTCTGACATTTTGGTATAATATTTGTTAGTCAACTTGTCTATAATTAGATACATGCAGCTTCTCTTCTGTCATCATGTTGTCGTAGAAGACTAAATAAACCCTTGCTCTCCAGAATAATGTCATAAATTAATGCTTCAATCTAGTTGACATCTGTAAAGTTTTTTCTGTCATCTCTGCTTCTTTCGCAGCACAAAGGTGTTTAGGGACCGAACTAAAATGTAATAATTTAACAACAAAAAAACGGGAAAGATTTTCTGTGCAAAATGTCCAAATCACATCAGTTTGACATGTTGTAAGGAAATAGAAAGCTGTGAAAACGACCCAACATGTTTCTGATAAGATTTCAGTTCAGCTTGGATGCATATTTTATGTAGTTGAAATAGTATCAGCTTTTATGATGCTGATAAAGATATCACCACTACAGACTTCCATTCGCATTCTCTCAAAATGCTGAAATAAATAAATTATATTTATTCTGTTCCAGAGTCAAAATTGTAGCCTACATTTGGTGTGTCATTTTACTGCAAGAAATGCTTCATTCTGCAGGAGTTAATATTAAGGCTACCTGAGAGGTTATAGACCTACAGTCAGTGTCTAGATTTCAGTTTCCATTTAACCCATCTGAACAGTAGGCTACAGTTCCCTTGATGTGCCATAGGCCTATTTGAAGTCCAAGTCACTGCCACACATGACACTGCCATCATCCTCTTTTAACACTTCACCAAACATTCCTTTTCTGGCCCTCCCTTCTCTTTATTTTTAACTCTCCATTTCGCTGCTTTTCTCTTATTTAATTAAACTCCGACATTGTCCTCTTTGCCTCCATGGATGACCTTAACTTTTTCTGCCCATTCCCAAAAGCATTAGGCGATTGGCGTGTAGGCTATTTGGCGTTCGTACAGTAGGCTTAAGCATTAATGCCACCCACATTTCATGACCCTAAATCCACCCGCCCAGCAGATATAACCAACGGGGACTGCAGTTATGAGTCAACCTGCGCATCACTAACAGGTAAGGCTACTGAATAGGCTTAACACTATCTATATTTTAGAAAAACTCGCAACCCTAACCCACCATGCATAGTAAACTGTCACTTGTTACATCGCATCATGTAATGCCATGTCTAATGAAACTTCAAAGCGCTCTAGCACTCAGTGGGTATTGCTATGGAAATGATGCATGTACTATAGAATCTCCCTTCATTGAGTCAGCTCAGTACAAAATTGAGCTTTGGCTGTTTGAAAGAGTGGCCGCTAGTTTATTTCTCTTTTACCAACATTGTTGAATGAGTCATCCTATTTTTCCTCCACTCCTCCATCTCTCTCTCTCTCCTCGTGTTTTGTTTTTGTTCTCTCACTTGTTCAATCACTCTTTTGCACCCGTCTGTCCACCCTGATGTCTTTCAGTGTGTGTGTGTGTGCAGTGCAGCAGAGTGGCAGGTTGCCGTGGGGCCTCTAATGAAGAGGGTCTGCGTGCTTTATCGATTGACCCAGTCACCTGATGCATGGCTGGGCCTGTTAATGGCCTGATGGGATGACACACTGAGAGGAAATACAAAGGGGAGCACCTTGTTTGTGTGTACTGTGTGTGTGTTTGTGTGCATATGTGCATGACTGTATATCTGTATGTCATCACTGCCTCCACGTAAGAGAAGTGACAGGGTTGAATTGGTGTTACAGTGCAGTATTCTGATACCACATTATTGGCCACTGTGTTAGAGCTGATATCAACCAGCGTATTGCAGGTACTTCCATCCACACACCTCATTATTTCTCTCCTCCTCTGTCCGTAGGTTGTTGGTTTTGGTTGCGTAATACATCTTAAGCCTGCCCATTAAATATGAATGAACAACTGATTTTCTCAACCATCTTTCATGACTTTCATTTGTTGAGCTATTCGCCTCCAAAAATATTGTGTTGGAGGTTCTTTTCGCGATTCTGAATCAGCGTTTTCTCACAGCACCTTGTCCAGTCTACTGAAAAATTTTTAATGTACTCTGACTTGTTTTTCTATCCCTATCATGCACTGGGCTCTAGCCTGTGAGCCGAAACGGTGTTCTTGTTAATGGTACATGATAGTCATCCTAGATTCTGATCACATGACCCTCATGTCATGTCTGCGTATGCATATCTGAGTGTCTTTGTGTGTATATGTCTGAGTGTATATGTGTATGGTGGTCACAGCCAGTGGTCTAGGCAAAAGTATGTCTTCTGTTGCTAAAATGTATTACATTTTACATTTTCGTCATTTAGCAGACACTCTTATCCAGAGCGACTTACAAATTGGTGCATTCACCTTATGATAGCCAGTGGGACAACCACTTTACAATATATCAAATTATTATTATTATTATTATTATTTAATTTTTTGGTGGGGTAAGGGGAGGGTAGAAGGATTACTTTTATCCTATCCCAGGTATTCCTTAAAGAGATGGAGTTTCAAGTGTCTCCGGAAGGTGGTGAGTGACACCGCTGTCCTGGCGTCGTGAGAGAGCTTGTTCCACCATTGCGGTGCCAGAGCAGCGAACAGTTTTGACTGGGCTGAGCGGGAACTGTGCTTCCGCAGTGGTAGGGGGGCCAGCAGGCCAGAGGTGGATGAACGCAATGCCCTCGTTTGGGGGTAGGGACTGATCAGAGCCTGAAGGTACGGAGGTGCCGTTCCCCTCACAGCTCCGTAGGCAAGCACCATGGTCTTGTAGCAGATGCGGGCTTCAACTGGAAGCCAGTGGAGTGTGCGGAGGAGCGGGGTGACGTGAGAGAACTTGGGAAGGTTGAACACCAGACGGGCTGCAGCGTTCTGGATGAGTTGTAGGGGTTTAATGGCACAGGCAGGGAGCCCAGCCAACAGCGAGTTGCAGTAATCCAGACGGGAGATGACAAGTGCCTGGATTAGGACCTGTGCCGCTTCCTGTGTAAGGTAGGGTCGTACTCTGCGAATGTTGTAGAGCATGAACCTACAGGATCGGGTCATCGCTTTGATGTTAGCGGAGAACAACAGGGTGTTGTCCAGGGTCACGCCAAGGTTCTTTGCACTCTGGGAGGAGGACACAATGGAGTTGTCAACCGTGATGGCGAGATCATGGAGCGGGCAGTCCTTCCCCGGGAGGAAGAGCAGCTCCGTCTTGCCGAGGTTCAGCTTGAGGTGGTGATCCGTCATCCACACTGATATGTCTGCCAGACATGCAGAGATGCGATTCGCCACCTGGTTATCAGAAGGGGGAAAGGAGAATATTAATTGTGTGTCGTCTGCGTAGCAATGATAGGAGAGACCATGTGAGGATATGACAGAGCCAAGTGACTTGGTGTATAGAGAGAATAGGAGAGGGCCTAGAACTGAGCCCTGGGGGACAACAGTGGTGAGAGCACGTGGTACGGAGACAGATTCTCACCACGCCACCTGGTAGGAGCGACCTGTGAGGTAGGACGCAATCCAAGAGTGAGCCGCGCCGGAGATGCCCAACTCGGAGAGGGTGGAGAGGAGGATCTGATGGTTCACAGTATCAAAGGCAGCAGATAGGTCTAGAAGGATGAGAGCAGAGGAGAGAGAGTTAGCTTTAGCAGTGCGGAGAGCCTCCGTGACACAGAGAAGAGCAGTCTCAGTTGAATGACCAGTCTTGAAACCTGACTGGTTTGGATCAAGAAGGTCATTCTGAGAGAGATAACAAGAGAGTTGGCTAAAGACGGCACGCTTGGAGAGAAAAGAAAGAAGGGATACTGGTCTGTAGTTGTTGACATCGGACGGATCGAGTGTAGGTTTTTTGAGAAGGGGTGCAACTCTCGCTCTCTTGAAGACGGAAGGGACATAGCCAGTGGTCAAGGATGAGTTGATGAGCGAGGTGAGGTAAGGGAGAAGGTCTCCGGAAATGGTCTGGAGAAGAGAGGAGGGGATAGGGTCAAGCGGGCAGGTTGTTGGATGGCTGGCCGTCACAAGATTTCATCTGGAGAGAGAGGGGAGAAAGAAGTCAAAGCATAGGGTAGGGCAGTGTGAGCAGGACCAGCTGTGTCATTTGACTTAATAAATGAGGATCGGATGTCGTCAACCTTCTTTTCAAAATGGTTGACGAAGTCATCCACAAAGAGGGAGGAGGGAGGGGGAGGAGGAGGAGGATTCAGCAGGGAGGAGAAGGTGGCAAAGAGCTTCCTATGGTTAGAGGCAGAGGCTTGAAATTTAGAGTGGTAGAAAGTGGCTTTAGCAGCAGAAACAGAGGAAGAAAATGTAGAGAGGAGGGAGTGAAAAGATGACAGGTCGGCAGGGAGTCTAGTTTTCCTCCATTTCTGCTCGGCTGCCCGGAGCCCTGTTCTGTGAGGTCGCAATGAGTCGTCAAGCCACGGAGCAGGAGTGGAGAACCGAGCCGGCCGGGAGGATAGGGGACATAGAGAGTCAAAAGATGCAGAAAGGGAGGAGAGGAGGGTTGAGGAGGCAGAATCAGGAGATTGGCGGGAGAAGGATTGAGCAGAGGGAAGAGATGATAGGATGGAAGAGGAGAGAGTAGCGGGAGAGAGAGAGCGAAGGTTGCGACGGCGCATTACCATCTGAGTAGGGGCAGAGTGAGTAGTGTTGGAGGAGAGCGAGAGAGAAAAGGATACAAAGTAGTGGTCGGAGACTTGGAGGGGAGTTGCAGTGAGATTAGTAGAAGAACAGCATCTAGTAAAGATGAGGTCAAGCGTATTGCCTGCCTTGTGAGTAGGGGGAGACGGTGAGAGGATGAGGTCAAAAGAGGAGAGGAGTGGAAAGAAGGAGGCAGAGAGAAATTAGTCAAAGGTAGACGTAAGGAGGTTAAAGTCACCCAGAACTGTGAGGGGTGAGCCATCCTCAGGAAAGGAACTTATCAAGGCGTCAAGCTCATTGATGAACTCTCCAAGGGAACCTGTAGGGCGATAAATGATAAGGATGTTAAGCTTGAATGGGCTAGTGACTGTGACAGCATGGAATTCAAATGAGGAGATAGACAAATGGGTCAGGGGAGAAAGAGAGAATGTCCACTTGGGAGAGATGAGGATTCCTGTGCCACCGCCCCGCTGACCAGATGCTCTCGGGGTATGCGAGAACACAAGGTCAGACGAGGAGAGAGCAGTAGGAGTAGCAGTGTTTTCTGTATTGACATTATTAACATAATGGAGTAATAACATAATGAAAAAGGCATTTTAGAATATACTCTATATGAGGATGTTAATGTATGTATACAGTATATAGAGTAGCCTACATATGAAAGGCCCAACTGTGTTAGCCCATTGAGCTAAAGCCTAGGCATTGCCTCTGGGAGTTAACGCGAGTCTTCTGGTCTCAGACTCACTGCACCACCTCCGTTATATTCAGTGCATTCGGAAAGTATTCAGACCCCTTGACTTTTGCCATATTTTGTTACAATACAGCCTTATTCTAAAATGGATTACATAAAAATGTTCACTCATCAATCTACACACAATACCCCATAATGACAAAGCGAAAACAGGTTTTTAGAAATTTTAGCAAATTTGTTAGAAATAGAAAATAGATTATTTACATACGTATTCAGACCCTTTGCTATGAGACTCGAAATTGAGCTCAGGTGCATCCTGTTTCCATTGATCATCCTTGAGATGTTTCTACAACTTAATTGGAGTCCACCTGTGGTAAATTCAATTGATTAGACATGATTTGGAAAGGCACACACCTATCTATATAAGGTCCCACAGTTGACTGCATGTCAGAGCAAAAACCAAGCCATAAGGTCAAAGGAATTGTCCGTAGAGCTCCGAGACAGGATTGTGTCAAGGCACAGATCTGGGGAAGGGTACCAAAAAATTTCTGTAGCATTGAAGGTCCCCAAGAATTCTTAAATGGAAGAAGTTTGGAACCACCAAGACTCTTCCTAGAGCTGGCTGCCCGGCCAAACTGAGCAATCGGGGGAGAAGGACCTTGGTCAGGGGGGTGACCAAGAACCCAATGGTCACTCTGACAGACCTCCAGAGTTCCTCTGTGGAGATGGGAGAACCTTCCAGAAGGACAACCATCTCTGCAGCACTCCACCAATCAGGCCTTCATGGTAGAGTGGCCAGAAGGAAGCCACTCCTCAGTAAAAGGCACATGACAGCCCGCTTGGAGTTTGCCAAAAGGCACCTAAAGACTCTCAGACTATGAGAAACAAGATTCTCTGGTCTGATGAAATGAAGATTGAACTCTTTGGCCTGAATGCCAAGTGTCACATCTGGAGGAAACCTGGCACCATCCCTACGGTGATGCATGGTGGTGGCAGCGTCATGTTGTGGGGATGATTTTCAGCGGCAGGGACTGGGAGACTAGGCAACGACCTTGCACTGAAGACGTCAATATCGGTTTGCTAATACAGGATTAGTAAAGGCTCAGTGCACTACTTTTGTGAAAAAATTTAAACTAAATGTATTTGAGTGTTTACCAGCATTTGTAACTTCAGTCTGATAATTATTTGTACAAAAAAGTTATTCTGATAATACATATGGAATATAACAATTCTTGCTTGATGTACATTATTCTTGAAATACACAACATTACCAAAAGTATGTGGACACCTGCTTGTCGAACATCTCATTCCAAAATCATGAGCATTAACATGGAGTTTGTTACCCCTTTGCTGCTATAACAGCCTCCACTCTTCTGGGAAGGCTGTCCACTATATGTTGGAACATTGCTGCGGGGACTTGCTTCCCTTCAGCCTCAAGAGCATTAATGAGGTCGGGCACTGATGTTGGGCGATTAGACCTGGCTCGCAGTCGGCGTTCCAATTCATCCCAAAGGTGTTCAATGGGGTTGAGGTCAGGGCTCTGTGCAGGTCGGTCAAGTGCTTCCACACCAATCTCGACAAACCATTTCTATATGGACCTCGCTTTGTGCATGGGGGCATTGTCATGCTGAAACAGGAAAGGGCCTTCCCCAAACTGTTGCCACAAAGTTGGTTGCACAGAATCGTCTAGAATGTCATTGTATGCTGTAGCATTAAGATTTCCCTTCAGTGGAACTAAGGGGCATAGCCTGAACCAGGAAAACAGCCCCAGGTAGCCTTCTCCTGGCATCCTCCAAACCGAGATTCATCCGTCGGACTGCCAGATATTGAAGCGTGATTCATCACTCCAGAGAACGCGTTTCCACTGCTCCAGAGTCCAATGGCGGCGAGCTTTACACCAGTCCAGCCAACGATTGGCATTGCGCATGGTGATCTTAGGCTTGTGTGCGGCTGCTCGGCCATGGAAACCCATTTCATGAAGCTCCCAACTAACAGTTCTTGTGCTGATGTTGTGCTCGGTAGTGAGTGTTGGAACGAACCGAGGACAGACGATTTTTACGTGCTACGCGCTTCAGAAGTCCCGTTCTGTGAGCTTGTGCGGACTACCACTTTGCAGTTGAGCCGTTGTTGTTCCTAGTCATTTCCACTTCACAATAACAGCACTTACATTTGACCAGGGCAGCTCTAGCAGGGCAGAAATTTGAAGAACTGACTTGTTGGAAAGGTGGCATCCTATGACGGTGCCACATTGAAAGTAACTGAGCTCTTCAGTAAGGCCATTCTCCTGCCAATGAGATTGCATGGCTGTGTGCTCGATTTTATACACCTGTCAGCAACGGCTGTGGCTGAAATAGCCGAATTCACTAATTTGAAAGGGTGTCCACATACTTTTGTATATACAGTTGAAGTCAGAAGTTTACATACACTATAGCCAAATACATTTAAACTCAGTTTTTCCTGACATTTTATCCTAGTAAAAATTCCCTGTCTTAGGTCAGTTAGGATCACCACTTTATTTTAAGAATGTGAAATGTCAGAATAATAGTAGAGAGAATGAAAAGCTTTTATTTCTTTCATCACATTCCCAGTGGGTCAGAAGTTTACATACACTCAATTAGTATTTGGTAGCATTGCCTTTAAATTGTTTAATTTGGGTAAAACGTTTTGGATAGCCTTCCACAAGCTTCCCACAATAAGTTGGATGAATTTTGACCCATTCCTCCTGACAGAGCTGGTGTAACTGAGTCAGGTTTGTAGGCCTCCTTGCTCGCACACGCTTTTTCAGTTCTGCCCACAAGTTTTCTATAGGATTGAGGTCAGGGCTTTGTGATGGCCACTCCAATACCTTGACTTTGTTGTCCTTAAGCCATTTTGCCACAACTTTGGAAGTATGCTTGGGATCATTGTCCATTTGGAAGACAAAGCACCCCCACAGCATGATGCTGCCACCCCCGTGCTTCATGGTTGGGATTGTGTTCTTCGGCTTGCAAGCAACCCCCTTTTTCCTCCAAACATAACGATTGTTATTATGGCCAAACAGTTCTATTTTTGTTTCATCAGACCAGAGGACATTTCTCCAAAAAGTAAGATCTTTGTCCCCATGTGCAGTTGCAAACCGACTCATCAAAACTATAGTTTGTTAAGAACAAATTTGTGGAGTGGTTGAAAAACGAGTTTTAATGACTCCAACCTAAGTGTATGCAAACTTCCGACTTCAACTGTATAGTGTACTTTGCAAATGCAACTTATTTCTTAGTGAAAAGTGAAATGGTCTTTCTTTAAGGTGATGGAAAGTATACAGGTTAAAATCTATCTATCTATCTATCTATCTATCTATCTATCTATCTATCTATCTATCTATCTATCTATCTATCTATCTATCTATCTATCTATCTATCTATCTATCTATCTATCTATCTATCTATCTATCTATCTATCTATCTATCTATCTATCTATCTATCTATCTATCTATCTATCTATCTATCTATCTATCTATCTATCTATCTATCTATCTATCTATCTATCTATCTATCTATCTATCTATCTATCTATCCATCCATCCATCCATCCATCCATCCATCCATCCATCCTGGCCCACACCCTGTACCCACACGTATAAATCATCGACTGGCTCTTAACCTTTCAGGAGCAAACTTTTATTTGTCTCGAGTGGATCGGGTTCCCTCCATAATTGATGGTGCTGGCCCGGAGTCCTGGAGCGCCAGTCCCCCTCGGAGATCAGTCAGGCAGTGTCTGTGGGGGGGGTTGCCTGTGCTTAGCACCGTTATGTTTATTAAAACTCCCCAGTCCTTAACAATTACAAGCAGATCCATAACGTGATGACGCCACCACTGTGCTTGTAATGTGTTGAATTGGATTTGCCCCAAACATTACACTTTATATTCAGGACAAAAAGTGAATTGCTTTGCCACATTTTTTTTGCAGTATTACTTTAGTGCCTTGTTGCAAACAGGATGCATGTTTTTGAATATTTTCTATTCTGTACAGGCTGTGATAGGAGAAAACGGAGGATGGATCAACAACATTGTAGTTACTCCACAATACTAACTTATTGACAGAGTGAAAAGAGTAACTACAATGTTGTGGAGTATCTACAATGTTGTTGATCCATCCTCAGTTTTCTCCTATCACAGCCATTAAACTCTGTAACTGTTTTAAAGTCACCATTGGCCTCATGGTGAAATTCCTGAGCAGTTTCCTTCCCCTCTGGCAACTGAGTGAGGAAGAACGCCTGTATCTTTGTAGTGATTGGGTGTATTGATACATCATCCAAAGTGTAATTAATAACTTCACCATGCTCAAAGGGATATTAAATGTCTGCTTTTTTTTTTATACCCATCTACAAATACTTGCCCTTCTTTGCGAGGCATTGGAAAACCTCTCTGGTCTTTGTGGTTGAATCTGTGTTTGAAATTCACTGCTTGACTGAGGGACCTTACAGATAATTGTATGTGTGGGGTACAGAGATCACGTATTCATAAAAAGATAATGTTAAACACTATTATTGCACACAGAGTGAGCCCATGCAAGTTATTATGTGAGTTGTTAAGCAAATATTTATTGATGAACTTATTTAGGCTTGCCATAACAAAGGGTTTGAATACTTATTGACTCAAGACCTTTCAGCTTTTCTTTTTTTATTCATTTGTCAACATTTCTAAAAACATAATTCCACTTTGACATTATGGGGTATTGTGTGTAGGCCAGTGACAAAATCTCAATTTAATCAATTTTAAATTCAGGCTGTAACACAACAAAATGTGGAAAAAGTCAAGGGGTGTAAATACTTTCTGAAGGCACTGTATGTCTAACACTTACAATAATTAAAAGGAGTGTGAGACAGAGACTGGAGACTATTTCTGACATGCCATGTTAACCATCACAGTAATAGTGTCCTGAGGAGTGACTGCATGGTGTTTACAAGAGCTGCGTTTGAAATGGCACCCTATTTTCTATATAGTGCACTACTTTTGACCAGGTCAGAAATAGACTCTATAGTCAATAGGGTGCCATTTGGGACGCACCCTAGGAGATGCCACATAGTGACAGAAATACAGCAGCCTGGCTGTGGGTGTGTGACATATCACCATGGCTACCAAACACTCTTGCTTGCAACGAATAATACTGATTTTGTATCTCATAAATTTACTATAATGATCAGTTTCAAACTTACATGGAAATAAATTTGACAAAACTTGCGATGATTTCATATTGACTTGGCTATGCAACTAAAAACATGTAATGTCACCAAATTTGTCCAAAACGTAGATACGTGGTTCTTCATTGCAAGAGTTAATGTATGTACCAGGTGAGTCAGGTGACCCCTCAGTGATTGCGTTGTCATCTGTAGATGCTTTGAGGAGAGCAGGCATAGAAATGGAGGAAAAGTTGATCATCTATCTATTCTGGGAGTATTGTATCTGGGCCAGCCAGCCTGTCAGCATCATACTCTAATGAACAGCACTGTTATTCAGCCAAACAGCTACAGGCAAAGAGATGTGCACTGCTGTAACTGTGGTACAGTGTGATGGGTCACAGCAGTCACAGCACATTGAACACACTGTAGGGTTCTTAGTACTAGTGTTTTGCATCCCAAACAGCGCCCTATTCCCTATTTAGTGCACTTTTGACCAGGGCCCATAGAGTTCTGGTCAGAACTAGTGCACTATATAGGGAATAGGGTGCCATTTGGGACACAGCCTGGGTAAGTAAAAAATCAACCCAACCTATTCTGTTGATCTTCTGCTGTTTTAAAAAAGACATCTGGTGATGTTCTGTAATGTGTTTTGCCAGTGTTGTAAGGTTGTGGAAGCAGAAATGACTTGATTCCAGAAAACACTTTGGGACCCTTGAGGCTGTTGACCAGATTTCAATCACATGTCATCAGATGGACCTAGGGAAATGACTGAAGTCAATACTGATGGTAATCATGCTTTTTTTTATCTCTTTGTGACTGTGTGTGTGTGTGTCTACGTCTTTGTGTGTCTGTGTCTGCCTGCATCTGTGTTTGTGTGTGTGTGATCATACCCGCTAATTAAAGTGACAGTTTTTAATAATAGTTCCAGGGTTAATGTGAGAGAGCACAGCTCCGCTCTGCCAAGCTCTCAGACCTATAGGCTCTAATTAAGAACTGGGTTCGCTGACATCCGACCCTTAAAACAGAGCAGACACATTGACATCCTGTTTTCCTGAACGCGCCCACATCGCAGTGTCGCACTGAGACATACAGTAGCACTTTGATCGACCTGCATGCTGAGTTTTCCTGCCGACTCTCAGACACACCAAGATTGAGACTGAGCTGGAGCTTGTATCATGCCCCCTGTCTTTCGACAGTGAGAAAGCACCACCAGACACACAATTGGAGCTCATCGACATCCAATGTGACAGTGCTTTGAAGGAGAAGTACAAAACAGCAATAATAGACCAGTTCTATGGCTCACTGAATGAAACAATGTTTCCAAACATTAAAAAGCACGCCCAAAGGATGCTTGTTTTATTCTGGTCCACATATGTGTGTGAACAAACATTCTCAGTCATGAATTACAACAAATCCCGTCACAGGTAAAATTTTACAAATGACCACTTGTCAGCTGTTCTGAGAATCTCTACATCAAAGATGACGCCAGACTTTGATGCCCTTGCCAAGAGAGGTGACCAGACCCATTGTTCACATTAAGACTCGAATAACCGTGACTGGGGTCGGCAAGGATTATGCTTATTCATGATTATGCAGTGAGAATTATCCAGCAATGCACTTGGATACAGGTAATAACTTAATCAGTCAGATTTGGGCTAAAGGATAACTGTAAATATGGCTCACAATGCAGATGAGAATTGTTCCTTAATATGCTTTCAAAAACAGACCATTCCAAATGAAACCGATGCTCTTACCATATGTTTCACTCAAATTTTAGAATCGTTTTTTTTTCTTCACATCTGCCGTTACATTTTGCATGTCTCCAGTCATAGAATATACAGTGGGGGAAAAAAGTATTTAGTCAGCCACCAATTGTGCAAGTTCTCCCACTTAAAAAGATGAGAGAGGCCTGTAATTTTCATCATAGGTACAAGTCAACTATGACAGACAAAATGAGAAAAAATTATCCAGAAAATCACATTGTAGGATTTTTAATGAATTTATTTGCAAATTATGGTGGAAAATAAGTATTTGGTCACCTACAAACAAGCAAGATTTCTGGCTCTCACAGACCCTAACTTCTTCTTTAAGAGGCTCCTCTGTCCTCCACTCGTTACCTGTATTAATGGCACCTGTTTGAACTTGTTATCAGTATAAAAGACACCTGTCCACAACCTCAAACAGTCACACTCCAAACTCCACTATGGCCAAGACCAAAGAGCTGTCAAAGGACACCAGAAACAAAATTGTAGACCTGCACCAGGCTGGGAAGACTGAATCTGCAATAGGTAAGCAGCTTGGTTTGAAGAAATCAACTGTGGGAGCAATTATTAGGAAATGGAAGACATACAAGACCACTGATAATCTCCCTCGATCTGGGGCTCCACGCAAGATCTCACCCCATGGGGTCAAAATGATCACAAGACCGGTGAGCAAAAATCCCAGAACCACACGGGGGGACCTAGTGAATGACCTGCAGAGAGCTGGGACCAAAGTAACACACTACGCTGCCAGGGACTCAAATCCTGCAGTGCCAGACGTGTCCCCCTGCTTAAGCCAGTACATGTCGAGGCCCGTCTGAAGTTTGCTAGAGTGCATTTGGATGATCCAGAAGAGGATTGGGAGAATGTCATATGGTCAGATGAAACCAAAATATACATTTTTGGTAAAAACTCAACTCGTCGTGTTTGGAGGACAAAGAATGCTGAGTTGCATCCAAAGAACACCATACCTACTGTGAAGCATGGGGGTGGAAACATCATGCTTTGGGGCTGTTTTTCTGCAAAGGGACCAGGACGACTGATCCGTGTAAAGGAAAGAATGAATGGGGCCATGTATCGTGAGATTTTGAGTGAAAACCTCCTTCCATCAGCAAGGGCATTGAAGACGAAACGTGGCTGGGTCTTTCAGCATGACAATGATCCCAAACACACCGCCCAGGCAACGAAAGAGTGGCTTCGTAAGAAGCATTTCAAGGTCCTGGAGTGGCCTAGCCAGTCTCCAGATCTCAACCCCATAGACAATCTTTGGAGGGAGTTGAAAGTCTGTGTTGCCCAGCGACAGCCCCAAAACATCACTGCTCTAGAGGAGATCTGCATGGAGGAATGGGCCAAAATACCAGCAACAGTGTGTGAAAACCTTGTGAAGACTTAAAGAAAACGTTTGACCTGTGTCATTGCCAACAAAGGGTATATAACAAAGTATTGAGAAACTTTTGTTATTGACCAAATAATTATTTTCCACCATAATTTGCAAATAAATTCATTAAAATCCTACAATGTGATTTTCTGGATTTTTTTCCTCATTTTGTCTGTCATAGTTGACGTGTACCTATGATGAAAATTACAGGCCTCTCTCATCTTTTTAAGTGGGAGAACTTGCACAATTGGTGGCTGACTAAATACTTTTTCCCCCACTGTATACATATATATATATATTTTAAATTTGCATATTGTGGCTAAGTTTGATTGTACTTTACAAGGGTAGAGATGCAGGATCTGTGTGTGTGCTTGACTGTGTCTGTGATTATATAAATTATATCAATTTTGTGTTCACAAAAACAAGGGTAGAGATGGTACAAGGGTAGAATTGTTCTGCAAGCATACAGTTGAAGTCGGAAGTTTACATACACTTAGGTTGGAATCATTAAATCTAGTTTTTCAACCACTCCACACATTTCTTGTTAACAAACTATAGTTTTGGTAAGTCGGTTAGGACATCTACTTTGTGCATGACACAAGTGATTTTTCCAACAATTGTTAACAGACAGATTATTTCACTAATAATTCACTGAATCACAATTCCAATGGGTCAGAAGTTTACATACACTAAGTTGACGGTGCCTTTAAACAGCTTGGGAAATTCCAGAAAATGATGTCATGACTTTAGAAGCTTCTGATATGCTAATTGACATCATTTGAGTCAATTGGAGGTGTACTTGTGGATGTATTTCAAGGCCTACCTTCAAACTCAGTGCCTCTTTGCTTGACATCATGGGAAAATCAAAAGAAATCAGTCAAGACCTCAGAAAAAAAATTGTAGACCTCCACAAGTCTGGTTCATCTTTGGGAACAATTTCCAAACGCCTGAAGGTACCACGTTCATCTGTACAAACAATAGTACACAAGTATAAACACCATGGGACCACGCAGCCGTCATACTTGTGACACTCTGGCTCCATGGACGTTGATATTTGAGCCAGGGTTGTTCATTTTCATTGTTTGGGTGTATTTCTATGTTGGGGATTTCTGGTTGTTCATTTCTATGTTTGGGGTTAATTGTTCTTTATTAGTCATATGACTCCCAATCGGAGGTAACGAGTGTCAGCTGTCGGCTCGTTATCTCTGATTGGGAGCCATATTTAAACTGTGTGTTTTCACATTGTATTTGTGGGTTTTTGTTCCATGTTTCTGTCAGTGTTACAGAGGACTTCACTATCGTCATTTGTTGTTTTTTCGTGGTTGCTTTATTAAATAAAGTCATCATGTTCACTCCACGCGCTGCGTATTGGTCCGCTTCTTCAGACGATCGTGACAATACTGCTCAGGAAGGAGACGCGTTCTGTCTCCTAGAGATGAACGTACTTTGGTGCGAAAAGTGCAAATCAATCCCAGAACAACAGCAAAGGACCTTGTGAAGATGCTGGAGGAAACAGGTACAAAAGTATCAATGTCCACAGTAAAACGAGTCCTATATCGACATAACCTAAATGGCCGCTCAGCAAGGAAGAAGCCACTGCTCCAAAACCGCCATAAAAAAGCCAGACTACGGTTTGCAACTGCACATGGGGACAAAGATCGTACTTTTTGGAGAAATGTCCTCTGGTGTGATGAAACAAAAATATAACTGTTTGGCCATAATGACCATCGTTATGTTTGGAGGAAAAAGGGGAAGGCTTGCAGGCCGAAGAACACCACCCCAACCGTGAAGAACGGGGGTGGCAGCATCATGCTGTGGGGGTGCTTTGCTGCAGGAGGGCCTGGTACACTGACCTAAAACAGGGAATTATTACTAGGATTAAATGTCAGGAATTGTGAAAAACTGAGTTTAAGTGTATTTGGCTAAGGTGTAGGTCATCTTCCGACTTCAACTGTATGTACACCTACAGTACACTAGTAGTTACGTGTCAATGTGAAAATGAATAAAGGCTTCACATGTTTTGTCACGCATATAGTATGTGGCCCGTCACTTGGTTTCAAAAACTCAATGTGGCCCTTGAGCCAAAAGGTTTGCTCTGCTTTAGATGGTAGTCCTCTGTAGCTTAATTGGTAGAGCATGGTGCTTGTAACGCCAGGGTAGTGGGTTCGATCCCCGGGACCACCCATACGTAAAAATGTATGCACACATGACTGTAAGTCGCTTTGGATAAAAGCGTCTGCTAAATGGCATATTATATTATATTATATGGTGCCACAGCTTCAAACCTCACTGTTTTACCTTGCTTCCTGTCACTCCACCAGCCTTTAGATGGTGTGACAGCTTCAAACCTCACTGTTTCACCTCCCGCCCCTTCCTGTCACTCCACCAGCCTTTAGACGGTGCCACAGCTTACTGTTTTAACTCCCTCCCCTTCATTGGCTATGCCTGGCAGAGAAAAGTATTTCCTGTTCACGCACATACGCACGCACACACGCAGCCAGGCAGGTGCACGCACGCACACACACACACACTTCTTGTTGGCCAGTGTTCTACTTGTCTGTGTTTCCAGGCGTAGCTTGTTGGCCAGTGTTCTACGTGTCTGTGTTTCCAGGCGTAGCTTGTTGGCCAGTGTTCTACTTGTCTGTGTTTCCAGGCGTAGCTTGTTGGCCAGTGTTCTACTTGTCTGTGTTTCCAGGCGTAGCTTGTTGGCCAGTGTTCTACCTGTCTGTGTTTCCAGGCGTAGCTTGTTGGCCAGTGTTCTACTTGTCTGTGTTTCCAGGCGTAGCTTGTTGGCCAGTGTTCTACTTGTCTGTGTTTCCAGGCGTAGCTTGTTGGCCAGTGTTCTACTTGTCTGTGTTTCCAGGCGTAGCTTGTTGGCCAGTGTTCTACTTGTCTGTGTTTCCAGGCGTAGCTTGTTGGCCAGTGTTCTACTTGTCTGTGTTTCCAGGCGTAGCTTGTTGGCCTGTGTTCTACTTGTCTGTGTTTCCAGGCGTAGCTTGTTGGCCAGTGTTCTACTTGTCTGTGTTTCCAGGCGTAGCTTGTTGGCCAGTGTTCTACTTGTCTGTGTTTCCAGGCGTAGCTGTTTCCTGATGAACAGCAGCTGTCATAAAGGTACCCATGTTACCTCCATTCAAATATTTTTATGTATTGTGTTGTGTGTTATGTGTACACACTAACTACGTCCTGCTGACCTCTTGGCCAGGTCCCCCTCAAAAAATATGTTTCTAACCTCAAGGGTCTTTTCCCAGTTAAATAAATGTTAAATGAAATAAAACATATATACAGTATATGCCAGTACATCATTAAATGACAAAGATATGCTCTCTTTCAATCTACCTTAATCTACGAGCACATGTCAGATTGTAGGTAATATGTGATAGTGTAATGTGAATTGGGATTGCAGAAGATGTAGCCTTGCCTTAACAATGCTCAGTACAAACAGTGCAGCCAAAATATCTTCAAAGGCATTCCTCGTCTTCATCTTCGGATATTCTCATATCCTAAATAATCTCGTTTTAATCTTTGGACAGAAATAAGGTAGGTAGGGAACAGTAACCTCAGTCAACCCAGGTACCATTTGACTGGGTTATGTAAATAAGATGCTGTTGTCCACTCAAGGCACGTTGTATTGAATGAGGCTGGTGTACGTTAACTCAAATACCAGATACTGGAGGCCAGAATGCCTTCTCATGAATGGCATGATATGCCTACCCACTTTTAAAATATTACCCATGTTGGTCTGCTTCATCGGACTTCTAGCAGATACCTAAACTAGTAAATCTTGAAAGCCATGCAATGGTAACATGTTGATACAATGTTGTTAATTACAGTCTTATTACAAAGCTACAGAACTATAATTCTGTGATGATGAATTTCAGCCCTAAATCAAATAAAATTGTATTGGTCATATACACATATACAGTACATAGCTGACAGTCATCTGGATGTGAAATAACACTAAATATGTCATTTTAACAGTAGTCTCCTCAGCAGGCTGTACCCCTGAATGCATTTCTGCTCTGTTCCAGTGTATCCATTCATCTCCATTTCCGTCATATAGATTCTGCTGTTATTGTTTGTCTGACTGGTAGATATTTGTAATGTATCTGTTGTCATCTCCGACTCCCCTCGACAACGAGATGACTAATCTCTAGGGGTTTTATACGCAGCACCCAGACATCTCTAAATACAGGAAATAAAGTGTGGTTGATATTAACAAAAACAACATTTAAATCATGAGGCTGTGTTTTTCGCTGAGCGCTACTCGGCTACTCCGAAGGCAACCCAGTGTGTCCCTCCCCTCCTGCCTTGGGAAGGATACGGGTGCAATCTGCAGTGTCTTCATGTTCCCGAGCTCATAAAACATGCATTTTCCCTCCGACGCCTGCAAACGGCTGTGACTGCAGCAAGTATCACCAATATAACTTATTGGTATGCATGGGATTCTCAGGACTGTGACTCCTGATTCGGAAAGCAATTATTCAAATATCTCCTCCACTGTAACCGGCACCATAGGCGTGTCAAGAACAAGAAGAAGAGGAGCATCTTTGGTTTATAATAAAATTGTTCTGCAGTGTCTGGTATTCCAGTAGTAACCTACTTCAGTTTGATGTACAGTCCATTATTGGAGTTATAATTTTGGACTCAGCCGTGTGTGAGATGACTCGGTTGTAAGGTCATACCACTGTTAAATGAAGCTCTTCTCCTCTGACACTAGGTTGTTTCCCAAATGGCACTCTATTCCTCACATAGTGCACTACTTTTGACCAGAGTTTTTTTCCCTTAATCCTTTCATTGTGCACTACTTTTTACCAGAGCCCATAGACATCAAATAGGCTAAGAAATAGGGTGCCATTTGGGATGCATACTTAATCTGCATAGTTTCTCCTCTACCATGGTGACGAGGAACCAGTAGTATCTTTACTGTACGTCTGTTAACATTACAGGCAATTTGGTCTTCAATAGGTTTTCCTTTACAAACTGGAAACCCCTAACCCTCAATTCTGAGGGATTATTAGAAGACAGTGAGTTTGATTAAAGGATATAGCTTTTTAAACTATACTATAAAGCAAGGAGGGGGGGCAAAGTAAGGCCCTGTTCACAAAAAACAAGGGTAGAGATGGTACAAGGGTAGAATTGTTCTGCAAGCATATGTACACCTACAGTACACTAGTAGTTACGTGTCAATGTGAAAATGAATAAAGGCTTCATGTTTTCTCACGCATATAGTATGTGGCCCTTTACTTCATTTCAAAAACTCAATGTGGCCCTTGAGCCAAAAGGTTTGCCCACCCCTGCTATAAAGGGACACCTTGTCAGGTTCATTCAATTCCCTGAATGTACCTTATTTCTAACCATAGAACTAAGGTACTGAGCCATGTATAACATCATTGCTTTACTTCTTAACAAGACATTTCCTTCAATTCACCTCAGTAATTTAATCCCTAACTAGATACATCTCTGTATTGTAGAGTCCATAAAGCTCTGCAAGTCAAAAACTAGAAGGCTACCTATGTAATAACACAACCGTGTCCTTGAATAGAACAGGATGTTCTTTCTTGCCTCTTTATCTCCCAATGTCTACACCAATATACACGTGAAATTAAATTATTTTCCAGGCCTCTAATGTTAACAAAACCAGAGCTATACTGAATGTGTTTTCATGTCAGAAATGGTGTGATTTAATACGGCAGAATGCCATTTCAATGAAAAGGAAGAAAAGGAAACATGATTAACGATCTGTCAGGCAGTCCAGTAATCAGCACATCCTTTAAATACGTTAGTAAGAATTGACAGAGTAGGGCGGCTGTTATAAAATACACCCATCTGAAATATGAAATGTCATGTCTCATTCATAGTGTTTGGAACGCCTGACATTAATAATTCAATGTGCGTCCAACAGTGCATTGTCAGAGTAGCATTGAGGGATGTTCTCAAGCCATCCCATTAATCTATATTGAACATGGACATGTCAGCCTGTGAGTGTGTGTGTCTTTGTATACTGTATATATACAGTACCAGTCAAAAGTTTGGACACACCTACTCATTCAAGGGTTTTTCTTTATTTTTACTATTTTCTACATTGTAGAGTAATAGTGAAGACATGTAGTAACCAAAAAAGTGAGATTCTTCAAAGTAGCCACCCTTTGCCTTGATGACAGCTTTGCACACTCTTGGCATTCTCTCAACCAGCTTCACCTGGAATGCTTTTCCAACAGTCTTGAAGGAGTTCCCACATATGCTGAGCACTTGTTAGCTGCTTTTCCTTCACTCTGCGGTCCAACTCATCCCAAACCATCTCAATTGGGTTGAGGTTGGGTGATTGTGGAGGCCAGGTCATCTGATGCAGCACTCCATCACTCTCCTTCTTGGCCAAATAGCCCTTACACAGCCTGAAGGTGTGTTGGGTCATTGTCCTTTTGAAAAACAAATGATAGTCCCACTAAGCGCAAACAAGATGGGATGGCGTATCGCTGCAGAATGCTGTGGAAGCCATGCTGGTTAAGTGTGCCTTGAATTCTAAATATATCACAGACAGTGTCACCAGCAAAGCACCGTCACACCTCCTCCTTCATGCTTCACGGTGGGAACCATACATGCGGAGATCATCCGTTCACCGACTCTGCGTCTCACAAAGACACGGCGGTTGGAACCAACAATCTCAAATCTGGACTCATCAGACAAAAGGACAGATTTCCACCAGTCTAATGTCCATTACTAGTGTTTCTTGGACCAAGCAAGTCTCTTCTTCTTATTGGTGTCCTTTAGTAGTGGTTTCTTTGCAGCAATTCGACCATGAAGGCCTGATTCACGCAGTCTCCTCTGAACAGTTGATGTTGAGATGTATCTGTTACTTGAACTCTGTGAAGCATTTATTTGGGCTGCAATCTGATGTGCAGTTAAGTCTAATGAACGTATCCTCTGCATCAGAGGTAACTCTGGGTCTTCCTTTCCTGTGGCGGTCCTCATGAGAGCCAGTTTCATCATATACAGTGGGGGAAAAAAGTATTTAGTCAGCCACCAATTGTGCAAGTTCTCCCACTTAAAAAGATGAGAGAGGCCTGTAATTTTCATCATAGGTACACGTCAACTATGACATACAAAATGAGAAAAAAAATTCCAGAAAATCACATTGTAGGATTTTGTATGAATTTATTTGCAAATTATGGTGGAAAATAAGTATTTGGTCAATAACAAAAGTTTCTCAATACTTTGTTATATACCCTTTGTTGGCAATGACACAGGTCAAACGTTTTCTGTAAGTCTTCACAAGGTTTTCACACACTGTTGCTGGTATTTTGGCCCATTCCTCCATGCAGATCAGTACAATATATATATATATATATATATATATATATATATATATATATATATATATATATATATATATATATATATATATATATAGTATAATTGTGTGTGTGTGTGTCCTTCCCTTTCTGTTTACTTGCACCAATACTGTCAAAACGAGTCCAACTCACCCTTTTTATCCAATCTGCATAGTACCTGGATGGTTACAAGACGGACATTTTATAACCTGCTTTCAGCCAATGATGCTAATTCGAAGAGTTGACTTGGCTCAGAACTGCCGTATGTATGAAGCATCTCAGAGTAGGAGTGCTGATCTAGGATCAGACCCCCCTGGCCATGTCATCTTATTCACAGTGATCTACAAGGCAAAACTGTAGTCGTACTCTGAGACGCTTGACACATAGGACCCCTGTGGATCAAATCACAGCCTGATCCACTTCAGTGAATGTGTTAATTGAATCTAATCACCTCAATTTAATCTATGACTGCTTTCTTCTTTTTCAATACGGTATCAACGTGCGTATGTGCAATAATAATTTGGCTTTAGTCTTCGTATTGTACCTTGCCATTGTGGTCCAATTAGCAGAATATACACTGAGTATACAAACTGACCAGGTGAATCCAGGTGAAAGCTATGACACCTTATTGATGTCACTTGTTAAATCCTCCTTTCAATCAGTGTAGATGGAGGGGAGGAGACAGGTTAAGGAAGGATTTTTAAGCCTTGAAACAATTGAGACTGGATTGTGTATCTGTGCCATTCAGAGGGTGAATGGGCAAGACAAAATATTGAAGTCCCTTTGAACGGGGTATGGTAGTAGGTGCCAGGCGCACCGGTTTGTGTCAAGAACTGCAACGCTGCTGCTCAAAAGTTCCCCATGTGTATCAAGAATGGTCCACCACCCAAAGGACATCCAGCCAACTTGATACAACTGTGGGAAGCATTGGAGTCAACATGGGCAAATTTGTTTACATCCCTGTTAGTGAGCATTTCTCCTTTGCCAAGATAATCCATCCACCTGACAGGTGTGGCATATCAGGAAGCTGATTAAACAGCATTATCATTACACAGGTGCACTTTGTGCTGGGAACAATATAAGGCCACTCTAAAATGTGCAGTTTTGTCACATAACACAATGCCACAGATGTCTCAAGTTTGGAGGGCGCGTGCAATTGGCATGCTGATTGTAGGAATGTCCCCCAGAGCTCTTGCTAGAGAATTTAATGTTCATTTCTCTACCATAAGCCGCCGTCAACGTCATTTTAGAGAATTTGGTAGTATGTCCAACCGGCCTCACTACCGCAGACCAAGTGTAACCACGCCAGCCCAGGTCCTCCACATCCGGCTTCTTCACCTGCACAAACTGTCAGAAATCGTCTCAGGGAAGCTCATCTGCGTGCTCGTCGTCCTCACCAGGGTCTTGGCCTGACTACAGTTTGGCGTCGTAACCGACTTCAATGGGAAAATGATCACCTTTGATGGCCACTGGCACACTGGAGAAGTGTGCTCTTCTCGGATGAATCCCGGTTTCAACTGTACCGGGCAGATGGCAGACAGCGTGTATGGTATTGTGTTGGTGAGCGGTTTGCTGATGTCAACATTGTGAACGGAGTGTCCCATGGTGGCGGTGGGGTTATGGTATGGGCAGGCATAAGCTACGGACAACGAACACACTTGCATTTTATCGATGGAAATTTGAATGCACAGAGATACTGTGACGAGATCCTGAGGACCATTGTCGTGCCATTCATCCGCCGCCATCACTTCATGTTTGGGCATGATAATGCACGGCCCCATGTCACAAGGATCTGTAAACAATTCCCGGAAGCTGAAAATGTCCCAGTTCTTCCATGGCCTGCATACTCACCACAATCAACAGCCTGATCAACTCTATGCGAAGGAGATGTATCGCGTAGCATGAGGCAAATGGTGGTCACACCAGATACTGACTGATTTTCTGATCCATGCTCCTTCCTTTTTTTAAAGGTATCTGTGACCAACAGATGCATATCTGTATTTCCAGTCATGTGAAATCCATAGATGAGCTAATGAATTTATTTAAATTGACTGATTACCTATTATGAACTGTAACTCAGTCAAATCTTAGAAATTGTTGCATGTTGCGTTTATATTTTTGATCGGTGTAGTAGGAACACAGAGGCTGCATCCCAAATGGCACCATATTCCCTAGTGCACTACTTTTGACCAGGACCCATAGGGTTGTGTTCAGAGGTAGTTCACTATATAGCTAATAGTGTCACAGTGACCATAATCAGACCCTTGGGTAAAAAGCAGAGCAGGGAAACTCACTATAGTTAATATTTTTGTTCAGTGTATATTGTGATGTCACGAGAGGCTGTGTCCTGGAGGGACGTTACATCCCCCTGAGGTGGCTGCAAACCCAGACAGCTATGGCTCCATCTGCTGGTATGGTCGGGAACTCCACCCCTCTATGGCCAATCTTCCCACGCAGCTGAAACAAATGAGGGGCTGATGAGCTGAAGGTTTGGGAAGGGAAGAGACACAGTCTCCAACCTGGGCTCTCTGGAGAACAAGAGTGCTGCACGTCCACTTCCATGAGGAATATAAGGATTTGGAGATACTTACCTTTGGGAAATACTCACCTTTGGATATATGCACCTGTGGAAATACGTGAGAGACATTTGGAAGGACTTTTGCTGGGTTGGCCACTAGCTGCAACGTGGACTACAGTAAGGCTGGGGAAAAGTTATCTGAGCGAGTGAGAATTATGATTTTGGATGTGGAAGAGACATCCCTGAACTGTTAACCCTTAAAGAGCCACAAGAGAACAGAATTTTGTTATATTTTCGTTAATTTCCCAAGACCTATAATAAAATCCTTGTTTTGTTTGAACCTTGTCTCCTTGCACTACTTGAGCAATCCCGCTGAAAGCTGTGTAGCCTCTCGTGACGTCACAGATGGTGGAGAATACGGGTACGCTCAAGCGTTAATAGTGCATGTCAGAGGAGGATACCGAAGGTTTGATCACCCAGTTTTCCAAGTTGGCCGTAGGCTCCCCGCCGACTGAAATGGAGGACATATTGAAAGCCCTTGTTGCTGGCCAGCAAGCCCAGATGCAAGCAAACATGGCTCTCTTGGAGGAGCAAAAGAAAGCCAACCTTCTGAAGGCAGAGGAATTGCAGTTGCAGAGACAGAGGGTGGTCCAAAATACCCGCCCAATAAAGGCAAGTGACTTTATATCTAAGATGGGAGCTACCGATATGCATTTGAGGCCACGGCCACTAGGGAAGCCTGGCCCAAGCAACAGTGGGTTGGTCTGTTAGCCCCCTTTCTAACCGGGGAATCGCTGAATGCTGTCCGGGACCTGGGCCCTGACCAGGTTACTGACTATGATGCCCTGAAGTCTGAGATCCTCAGCAGATATGGACTCACAAAGTTTGGTATGGCCCAGTGCTTTCACAGCTGGACCTTCCAACCAGACCAACCTCCTCGGGCGCAGATGCATGAACTGGTCCGAATCGCAAGGAAATGGCTGGATCCGCAGAGGAATACAGCAGCGGCGGTGGTGGAGGCCGTTGTGGTGGATCGTTACCTACGCGCCCTGCCTTATGAGGCAAAACGGTTCATCAGTCAACAGGCCTTGACCACGGCTGATCTGACCGTGGAAGCTGTGGAAAAGTACCAGGCCACAGCGGAGATGCTGAATGCTTCGCGAAAAGACCCCAGGAGGGCGGCCCCACCACAAATGGGAAGAACCCGTCCAAAGGACCCCAAGGTCTCGAACCCAGCCACGTCAGGACTTATCCCGGCTCCAGGGGGAGCCAGAAACCAGACGGGTCCAAGAAGAGTACACCAGGGGGGGGAACGCGACAGTGTTACCGGTGTGGGGAGATGGGACATATCTCCTGGCAGTGTGGGAAACCAGCCGATGAACCTATGCCCACTGCGGAGTCCTCCAGCTCAGCACCCACACACCATTTTGCCTCGCTCTTGGGAGTCGTAGATGGCCACTTCCATGAGGAATATAAGGATTTGGAGATACTTACCTTTGGGAAATACTCACCTTTGGATATATGCACCTGTGGAAATACGTGAGAGACATTTGGAAGGACTTTTGCTGGGTTGGCCACTAGCTGCAACGTGGACTACAGTAAGGCTGGGGAAAAGTTATCTGAGCGAGTGAGAATTATGATTTTGGATGTGGAAGAGACATCCCTGAACTGTTAACCCTTAAAGAGCCACAAGAGAACAGAATTTTGTTATATTTTCGTTAATTTCCCAAGACCTATAATAAAATCCTTGTTTTGTTTGAACCTTGTCTCCTTGCACTACTTGAGCAATCCCGCTGAAAGCTGTGTAGCCTCTCGTGACGTCACAATATGTATAGTCAGGTACATAATTATTGGCACCCTTGATTCTCTCTCTCTCTCCTGCAGTTGGAACAGTGAGGGAGGTGTCTTATGGGGGAATAAACAGATGGTACATCACAGAAGGATATCACAGAACAGGTAATAACAATCTGGCAATACTGAGAGAAGTCAGATCGTCTGGTAGGAGACTTTCACCTGGGCTAAACAGTTAAACTGCAGGAATCCTGGGTTGTGTCCCAAATGTCACCCTATTCTCTCTGCACTACTGTTCATCCCTAGCTTTGGCTACAAAATGGCAAACCAATTGTGTTCTTATTTATTTTCACACAGTATATTCTGAAAGACATGATTTGGACGGGCATTACTTTAGCTGTAAAATAGTGATCTGATAGCACTAGCACTGTCTCATTCATGATGGAATTGTCAAACCTCTTTCGAGGCTAGCTGTTACATTACCTTCTGACAGGCATTTTTCAGTTTTTTATACACTTTTTAGAGAGCTGATATAGCCTGCAGCTAGGCACATGTAGTTTCACATTTCCAGAGCAGTATTCTCAAACTTCTCCCTTTATCACAATAAAAGCCTCATCATGAATTGCAATGAATGACAAAACCAGTTGAGCAGAAAGCTCCTAAATCTGCCAAATATATAAATATATAAAATACCACTGGGGATTGACGTAAACAGTCAGCGAACCCCAGCCCTTGAACGTAGCAGTGCCTGCTGGTTTTTATCGGTCAGCACATGTCACTGATTGGTTAAGGAGTGACAACACCTGCTATCCCAGCTCGAAACCAGACACTGGCTCTGGCTTCATCCCAAATGGCACCCTATTCCCTATTTAGTGCACTACCACTGATTTAAAAGGAGAGAAGATAAGGTCAACCAGTAGACACTGTGGCCCTCCAGTAGCTTACAGTGCAACCTGTTACTTTAGGGTCAACATTGACTAGGAGAGTTAGAGCTGGTTAGACCCTTACTGTAACACACACATGGTTCCAGCAACAAGCCTATGGGGACAGGCTGGTCCTCTAGGCATTGTGATTATGTAGCGGTTAGGTGACATGATAAATGACCTGTGCGTGGTGAAGCCAGGAGGGTCTGTGGCAGGCCTAACCATACCCACCTTAACGCCTCTGTTTGTCTCCTTAATCAAGATGGATGGACACGTCATCAAGGCTACACTCCAAATGGCACCCTATTCCCTATATAGTGCACTACTTTTAATCATAGTCCTATGGGCCCTTGTCAAAAGTAGTGCACTATAAAGGGAATAGGGTGCCATTTGGAACATTGCCCATGAAATTGGTAGATTAGGCAGAGCCATACACACCTCTGAGGTTAGGGGAGTGACAGAAACGGCTATGTTCAGTGGATTACCATACATGTCTGTGTAATGTGGATGTACAGATTTCAACGGAATGGAAATTATATGTAGCAGATGCTTCATCAGACTATGCATAATGAATAATCTTTTGTCGATTAACACCTATAGGCTTTAGTTCAGTGGGCTAACACAAAGCTGGCACAGTGCAGACCTGGTTCAATAGTAAACTATGCACCTGTATCCATATTGCCTAGTTTACACAATACCATGTTACATAGTCCAAGCTCTATAGTTTATTTCAGATTAAATCACTTTCATTACACTCTCTACAATGTTCTGTCTACATGCTCATACATTTTTAGAAGGTGAGGAAACCGGTGAAACGCGTGGTATCGCTGCATGCACAGTAGGCCTAACTAAATGCATTATAATTGCCGAGGTCAAGCTAGTCTAGGCTACGGTGCCTCATTGACAAAACAGCAACTACAGAAAGGCTTTCAAGTGTTTTCCGTGACATGAAAAGAGCAGTTGCCCCTGGCATGATGGATTCGAATTGCTCTTTGATGCTCTGTTTAAGAAAATCATAAAATGTACAGCAAACAATTTCAATAATTGGCTATTTTTCTGTTCGACTTCAGACGCCGTTGGAGAAATGCAGTCGGTCTTGCGTGGGTAGTTTGTGGTTGGAAAGGGATTGAGCGCCCTTGGCGACGTACAGGTAGGTAATGTGGTAGACTGAATGTAAAAGGCTTTCACGGGAACGGTACAAGCAGCCATGATCACACCGACAGTGTTTTGCGCAAAATGGTACGCAGCATCATCTGGATATGTGTGCAACAAAAGTTCAACATTCACCTTCTGCTACCATTTATGTCAAGCTGTCTATGCATACAGTTTGAGCATAAATTCGATAAATCCAACGAATGCACCACACAGAACCCACTGCAACTGCAACTTAATGCTGCAGGGCAAACGCAGAGTTCCATTGGAAATTAATGGACTTCTGTTGTACCAAAATGCAATGATTCTGTCTGTATGATAGAGGCATTAACCTGTCTAATGCCTCGATCAAACCGTTAGAGTTTTTCCGAAAAATGGTACCAGCATCATCTGGATATGTGTGCAACAAAAATGCAACATTCACCTTCTGCTACCATTTCAGCCAAGCCATCTACGCATACAGTTTGACACATACATTCGATAAATCCAATGTATGCAACACACAGAACGCACTGCAACTGCCTATGCAACGCAATGCTGCAAGGCAAACGCAGTTTTTCATTGGAAATTAATGTACTTCTGGTGGGTACCAAAATGCAATGACACTGTCGGTGTAATCGAGGCGTAAATGCAGTAGCACGGAGAGCGCCGCGTCTAATGCTGTGTTTCAGGGCTTTGGAGAGCGGCATCCTGCGCATTTATCCCTCAGAAACTCGAGTCAAACGAGACACCGAAATCCCTATTTGTCAGAGTGTATAAAATGTACAGTATATACACCTACTTATATTGTTTGTATTGTGCTTTTAATTCAATGGGCATACAATTTTAATACATTGCCCACCATAGTCAAAGTCGGCAATTACTCATTAGGGAAAGAGGTAAGAAACCGCTTGAAGATGCTAGGTGGCAGTGTTTATTTAACAAGGCTTTAATACCAGCATTATCCAAACTACGGCTGATCGGCCCTTAACATGCATTCATTGGTGTCTCTGACACTTTGTTTTTGTGACGTTCGACATTCTCTTCTGCTCTCATATTTTTTATAATTTATGAGCTTATGAACCTGGTGCTTCTGTAACGGAATCCCTCGATTGCTTATCTTGTGATTCAACATATTCAATATAAACCATTTTGAAATGTAAGCTATATACTATGTTAATATAGCCTACATAATATTAGCAATAATTCTAGCCATACCATACTGCTCCGTTATTTTAAGTTCCTGCAGAGACTATGCTATTCATGTTTTACGATGTAGGCTAGCCCATTGAGCCATTCCTTGACACAGCAGGCTACATGCAACCCCTCTTGCATGTTTTAAACCCTTTCTGTCAGCTAAACACGAAAGCCCAATAAATCACCTTTGCCTGTTAGGCGGCTGATGCTCGCTCGCACAAGAGCTTGCACCACCCATCCAATCCCTCTGACTCCCCCTCCCTCCCCTTTCTCTCTCTCCCTCCCTTTTTGCACATATATGTTGCTGCTCCCATTCGCGCGCGCTCTGAGCAGCAACAGCATTAAATAAGTGAAGCCTTTTTCAGACACTCAGGCAGCCGCAGCATCGTCCGCAGCTAGCACACACACACTGACACAGCCGCGTGGGCTGTCAGGACGCCGACGCCATCTGATCTCGCCATCTCTGGACACGCTGCAATCGAGATTGCTTTTAAGATGATATATTCAGGCAATTTTAACCAGAATGATCATATTCTCTTCGCCCTGAATAGACTACATATTGTAGTGCGTTAGCACGGATGCTCTACTAGGTTACTCTGCTGTCTCTTGGCTGGGGAAAATACTCCGGAGGTGACTTTGTATCCGTAACAACTGTCACCGAGAGTGGCTGACTGGTCGTCCTCTGTCATCTTGAAGTTGTCTTATTGAGCATCCTACAGACTGTGAATTGTGATGTACTTGTGCCATGGTCGCGCTAGTTGGTGAGGAGAGGGTTTGAGTTGGATACATTTTTAACGCGGAGGGAGCCGTTGTGGATCACCGAGACCAGGGGGAGCGAGAGAACCGTCGGCGCCAATAACACCTTCTGCACCAGAACCGTCTCGGTTTCTTCCATATATGGTACACCACTAAAACTGGACCCTTGGATTAATTTTACAGAATACCTGTCAACGAGAATAGATCTGTTTTAAATTCACTGTAATAGACTTCAATCAGTTCGAGGTTTCTCACTGCGGTTGAACCCCCTGCCAAGGCTAAGGTTGCGGTTTTACCGTTTGGACCATTTTAATAGGCTACTATATTTCCCTCTCGGGTGGATTGATTGACCACCTCGGACGACCCCAACTGTGCGATGGCTGAGAAGTGAGAGCTCGGTGGGATCTGCTTTGGTCGTCCTGCACAGTAGCATGGCCCCGTCCCGACGGCACTGCGGATGGGAGATGACGCCTCTGTCGGGATGTCTGCTCCTGTCCATCTTGGTGTTTCAACCTGCGCTAGCCAAGGTCTGCAATGACTATACGAGGCACGGTCAGGACAACAGCTGGTTCTCGGAGAATGATGAGAAGTTGCCCATCATGGTGCTCATGCCGATGAACGAGTCGGCGCTGATGAGCAGCATTAGTCAGGGCATCGAGCCCGCAGTCCAACTGGCCATACAGCATATAAAAGAGTCACGGAATTACAAGTTTTCACTCATCACCAAAATCTACGACACCGAGGTAAACTCATTCACCCACTCTGCCCCATAGCCTTCGTATCCTATATCATGCATGTGCGTTTGCTTTGGGTTTCTGGGGCATACACGTTTCAGGACGCTTTGGTTGTTCGTGTGTGTGTGAGGGAGAAGGTGTGTGTAGCCTACACTGCCCTGGAGGCAGCGCTCACACAGCGCGCGCCCATATGGAAAGCGTAATTCTGTCATCATCTGCGCAGTATTGGAAAACGAATTTTAATTTTCGTAATGCCTGGAGATTGTCGGATGTTGCATTAACATAGAAGCATACAGTATCGGATTTTGTTGATGATCACAAGTTTACTGGAGAACGGAGACCAAGTAGAGACTTTCGGACAAGGTGGATAATTGTATAATATAAGGCAGTTTATTCAGAGGTAAAGATATCTGTAAATAGCGTGCACGGACCCGTTCGTCAATCTCGTAGGGAGATATCTGAGAGAGAGCCCCTAAACATTGTGTGCTGACATTTTATACAATAAAATGAAGTAGGTTGAATCTAGCAGTTCTGATCTTCTGATTGGTCCTGATGAGTTGGGCGAGGTCACCTCCAGGCTAGTGTCACTGTTGCATTGGCTCTGAGTCGGGTTCTCTGTCTTCAGATGTTCAGCCTAAGAGAAGGGGATTTTTGTGTGTGTGTGTGTGTGTGTGTGTATGTGTGTGTGTGTATGTGTGTGTGTGTGTGTGTGTGTGTATGTGTGTGTGTGTGTGTGTGTGTATGTGTGTGTATGTGTGTGTGTGTGTGTGTGTGTGTGTATGTGTGTGTGTGTGTGGGGGTGTGCGTGTGTGTGTCCTCAGAGCAAGAACTCGTGAGTTGGAAGAACTGAGAGACCTATGGCGTGGGTGTTGTCCTTAGCCACCTGCTGATAAGGCTGACAAGATAGAAGTCTTTTGTGCATTGTATTGAATACAAAGGCCCAACACAAAATGGGTCATGCACAAGATTTTAGTCAGACCAAGCTATAACATTATATATTTACTACGACAATATTGTTATTCATTTTTGTTGTCATTCAATTTTGTTTAAAAAATAATTGTCATAACTTCTTAAACAATGGCCATTTCAGATTAATTTGCGGTGGGTTGGAATAGGTGCGGCTCACGTGCAACAAACTCGTGATCAAATTACAATTAATCCTCCCTATTTGACGCCTTCATACTGTCGTATGCTTTTCCTACGCTGAAGACAGGTCATTATGGCAGTGAGGCAGAACGTAATTGTTGTCACAATTAGGGACAGGAGCCTATCATACTGATTTATAGCTGCTGGTAAAAATTTGAATAACTGAACAAGATACCCTAAAATAGCTATGGCATTATGCAAAGCAATGCATTACTCAATCCCCATCGTTATTTCAGTCACGATTTTATTTCGTAACAGAGGAAAGGTTCGATTTCCTTGAACCTGAAGATCGCAGTAATTTGCTGTGCGATTTCTTGTTGGCATACACACTTTTAAGGATATCAGCATCTGTGTGGTCAAGCATGGGCATATGTGCTGTGCATCCCTGGCACTGTTTCCACACGCTAACGTTTAGCGATTTGTGGAACAAATCCCATTCAAGTCATGAGACCGATATTATAATTTTTCGCGCAACATGTCCAAATCTCCAAAAGTATCTAAAAATGCAAATTCAGAGTCCTATTACTTGAATAATATTTGTGCCACTAATGTTAAACGTTAGCATGTGAAAACAGTGCCAGGGAAACTAAACCATGCACCAAACGCATGGATTTCTGTCATACCTTGTTCATCGTAGGCTGCTTACAGGGTAAGGAAACCAATATGTTATTTTGTCATTTGAGTGAACTATCCCTTTAAGATAAGTTTACTAATCAATATTAGTAGTGTGAAGGTTTTTACATTCTGCTGTTATGACCACCCCTTTGATGATTAGTCATTGTTCAGTCTCAGTAGTTTATATTATTACATTGTATGGAGGCTTCCACCTGTATGGAAATCACTTCGAATGGTTAGAGTAGAATAGATAGTTTTCTTAACAACCATCAATAATTTGAGTGTGCTGACATTACCGCTGGCAAATTGGCTTCAGTGATTATGTGCCCCATCGTGGTGCATGGCCATGGCATAGCAGCGGTTGAGGAGGTGATATCCAGGCTATTATATAAACATTACCTTACCATGTCAACGTGGAAGCAGGTTGAAGGTTAAAGCCCAAAACTGCGGCGCTCACTCGAGCTGATTTAATTGATGTGGTTAATGGTCTCAGGTATCTTAATTGAGGAAACACGTTTGCAAAACGATCGATGTGATTGATTGCGTTGTGAATGATGCTGTTTAAAATTACCCAGATGTTAATTTAGGTGTTGAAGAAGCTTCATTAACTGTTTCAAAAGATTTGTGAGTCTGTATTCTACTGCTGACAGCATTTAGGCATTTATTGCGCTATTTATTGACCTATAAAAGTACTTATAAGACCCATGTCAATGATTAACACTAATCTGGTTGAAGTGTGTGGAAGAATGCTGTCACAGAACACTAAACATAAGTGTGTGTCCCAAATGACACCCTATGTAGTGCACTACTTTTGACCAGGACCATAGGAGGCAGCCTAAACATGGTGAGGTCATGACAGAGGCAGAACTGGTGAGATCATTGCATGGTTTTTCATGTCTGGCGCTTGTTCTGGATATTTCTATAATTCATCCATTTGCGTTTAGCTTTTACCATTCATTCCCAATGTTTTAAACAGTCCTGAGGTTTTAAAATGCTCAGCTTTTTGCAGTGGTTCCACATTCCAAGTGTAGTTCTTCATGTGACCACTGACCATGTTTGAGATATTTCTCTAGTCTAGGGGGGAATTCATATGTGAAAGGGCACAGGTGTTTCCGTGCTGCTGTGAAACAAGTTGAAACAACAGTATAATCTGTTTGACAGTAGCAGGACAGTGATAAGTGGTCAGGAATGCCATATAGCATGCAATTCCTGGAATCCACTCTGACCATGGGATTAAATATACTACTGACATATTTCCCCTGGGTGAAAGATGAGATGTAAACTAGAGGCCAGTGGGTCAGCTGGACATCCGCTCTGTGGAGGGAAGCAGGGAGGGAAGGATGGATGGCTGGATGATTGAGTTTACTTCTACAATGGGCAACGTGCCCATTGAGTTCCAATGGTAAAGGTTTTGTGTTGTGAATATTCTAGTCAAGAATATATAATATACCTCTTCATATATTGCTCAGGAAATCTATCTAAGTAAGGAATATTGTCATGGAGGAGTGATTAACAGGCTAATGGCTTATTGTATTTCCTATGAGGGATAAAATGGTGAAAATCTCCAATAAAGCCCAAAGGAAACATGTTTATTGGTGTTATTAAGAGCTTTCGTGATGAAGGTTCCTGCCAAGGGCAGCTATTTACAAGCAGTTGGAATCCTTTTCCATAAATCCTGCCACCGCATTATACTCAAAAGGTGGGAAAAAAGACAGCTTAAAAGTGCAAATTGCATCCATGGTCTAAATAGTAATTATATATTTTTTGAAAAGAAAAAATAGAAAATAGAAAAACAATTGAGCATCAACATGAGATTGAATGAACAGTGATCTCTCGTGTCCTTTGAATAATATTTGAGCTGTGTTATTGATGTTATTACTGTAAATTCTATTCATCGTGGATGGACACCTGTTAGGACGGTGGACATAGTTGAATGTGTTTCTTTCAAGAACGTGACTACGGCCTTGACAGCTTTGAGACGCTAGCTTCAGGCATGATTCTGGTCTGGTTAGACTCACCACTTTGTTGAGTTGCGAAGGGAAGGGTGTGTTATGGAATGCCGTATATATTACGGGTTCATAATTATGTCTTATTTTCTCTCCCTCTTTCTCTCTGTCTCTTACACAAAGACACTTGCATGCATGTGCATCCATAAACTCTATCTCTCTCTGTCTGTCTCTCTGTCTCTCTCTCGCTCTGTTTTACACACAAACAGGTAGTATATAATAACAATGCACACAGCAGACGCAGTAGTACCATGCGTTGTGGTGCAGTGCGGTGTGGTGTGGTATGGTGCGGTGTGGTATGGTGTGGTATGGTGTGGTGCGGTGTGGTGCGGTGTGGTGCGGTGTGGTGCGGTGTGGTATGGTGCGGTGTGTGCTGGGATTTAGCCTGGCAGATGTAAGTAATCAGTCCCAGAGCAGATTCTCTTTATCCCCTCTTAAGGATCCCCATGCAGGCAGAGCTGCTCCCCAATGTGGGGCTGGATGCTGCTGGGGCTGGGGTTGAGGGCTGAAGCTGGTGCTGGGGATGGGGCCAAGGCTGGAGATGGGACACTGCACAGCAAGCAGTGGGGATCAGATGGCCATTGGATTGGGATGGAGGAGAAGCGTGGACTTGGGAATAATATCATGTCCAAACTCCTCTAACATCTCTGTTTGCTGCTAATGCATTGAGCTAATGCAAGTCTGGCCTGTGGTTCAAAGTGTTAGCTGGGAGAATGAGAATGTAGTCAGTGGATTGGGGGTTTTCTGGTCTGATCTGCTCTGCAGTCGGCAGCACCTCTGTGTGCTGGGCAGCCATCTTCTAGTAGGAACACAGAGGGGTCCCAAATGGCACCCTATTCCTTCTTTAGTGCTCTACTTTTGACCAGGGCCCATATGGGAAGTAGTGCACTATATAGAGAATAGGGTGCCATTTGGAACAGAGATGTACTGTGGTTCAGACAGAGGTAGAGTCAGACACCATGGTTATGCTGCTAGTTCATTGTCACAGGGACTATAATTAGACCCTTGGGTAAAAAGCAGAGCCGGGAAACTCACTATAGGGACAGAGCCAGGTATTTGCTGTTGTCTGTCTCTATGTAGTCACCATGCATAACTGAGTATCCATGTACATACGTAAATCTTTATGTATTCACCGTAACATAAGCATGACTCACAGTCTATGTACATGCATAGATACAAATGTAAAGCTACTGAGTGGAACATTCAACTGGAAAAAGGAACATTGAGTGTCAATTAGGCCTTTCTGTTGCTTTTCCAATGAGGGAATACACAGGGGGCCTACATAGAAAAAACAGCACTGTAGATGCCGTTGTAAACACATGTTAGCCAGGATGCCTCTTAGGGAACCCACACAACATTGTTTTCTCCTGCAGTATGAATGATCGGTGTTGATGTGAAATCTATACCTTCTGGATTGGAAATGCGGGGTGAATATGTGGTGACTTGCCGGGGGGTTGCATAACTCAGGGTTAGAGGCAACATCAGGAGATGATGAAACAGGAGTGAGACGTCACAGATAGGGGAGATGCATGGAATCTAAATCCCTTCATTAGCCCCCCTCACCAGGGGAGATGTTGGTTGCATCCCAAATGGCACCCTATTCCCTACATAGTGCACTACTTATGCTATGTAGGGAATAGGGTGCCATTTGGGACGCATCCTGTGATTTATACATCTCACCCCTTTGCCTCTCACAGTGATTCAACCCGTTGTGTTGTAATTCATGTGGATGGATTCAAGGAAGGACAAAACGTTGCAGAATAGTGGGATATTTCATGTTGAATGCCTGCGCAACTAGCCAGCTGTTGTGTGTAGTTGCTCTTGAAAAGCTTAATTTAAGTATAAATAATCCTACATGTTCAGAATTGTAAGACCTCACAGCCTGGGATAAAAAGCCACGGAAAATAATCAAACTACTGTATCAATGTACTACAAGTACCTTTTATCTGTGCTATTGTGCCTCTAGTATTTCTCGAATAGAGGAAATTAAAGAGATGCTGTTTTTGAAAGACCGGATACATTTGACTACAAAGACACTTAGCTAGATTTGATCCTGCTCGTGTAAACCCGATATTCATGTGATTATTTTAATAAGAGGACATTGCAGTCACGTGATACCATTGACCTCATGAGGCCATTAAACCATATAGTATGGCCTATGTTTTAAATAATGCGCAGTACAGATATAGACTGGCCCTGT